>NC_142796.1:61925774-61976925 GCF_049724085.1 Artemia sp. Qi Xiang Cuo
GAAGCCTTGGCAGCCACAATTAGCAATGTGAGTACATTTTTAATTTTTATTTTCAAAATAAAATTATTTTCCTTGGTCACCCTCCAGTATATCTAAGTCCCCCCACAATACAAAACACCACCATGCTATCTTTATACTCGATAGAAAACATAAAATATATTATTTTTACCCTCAAAACCTAACCCCTCCCCCACTGTTTTTACAACAATAATAATCGCAATATAAATAATTCTCTATTCGTTAAATTTATACAATTTTAAGCATTCTATATCCTAGCTAAAAGCAACTATTCACTTCTGTCAATTAATAAGGCAATATGCCGCTCTGTTTGACATTAAACTCTCTAGCGCGAGGTTAAAATTAGCTGTCACCCTTTTTAGAGCACTTCCTGTAAAAGGTTTCTCAGATCAAAATGGTTTGTTTTTTCCGACAAATTAAAACGGTTTTTCAGACAATTGCAACTTATTAAGCGCAGGCCTATGCAATCTCTATTTGAAGAAGTGAATCGAGGTTATTTTCAAATTAAGGTCTAGCAATATTTTTCAGGACATTGCTGAAAGGGTGGGGGGGGGGTTGACATGCCTCAACCCCATCACCATCATTGTAAAATGACAAAATTATGTCTGACAATAAATTCTGTAGAAGGGGCTACTAATTTTCCTTCTGTAAAAAGGGGTGAAATTATTTTCTATACTAAATTTTTTCTTCCTTTAAGGACAATGGTGAAGAATGTGTCCCACCTCCCACTAAGAGAGCACGGGGTCAAGGTAAAACCCCTACGAAGGCAACAGTTGTTCAATATGGCCGTTGGCCGAAACCCCCCAGCTCCACGCTGACTGCCCAAGTGCAACCATCTGTGCAGACAACAATGCAACCAGGTCAAAAACTAAAGAGTAAATGGACAGCTGCTTTCTATGGAATGCCCAGTCTACACAAGGCCCACCGCCGATGGTACAACATGTTTCGCCTGAGCCTTCGAGCATTCAAATACTGCCCTCGGACTTTGCAAATGTGAGCATTTTTTCTTCAGCCTATCTTATAGAAATATATAAAAACAAAACTTTTATTTACAACCTAATATAAACTTATCTCAGCGGGATATTAAAATATTAACCTCTCGCCCCCCCCCCAACCATTGTTTTCTCTGCCCCCCCCTCAGAGATATATCAATATAATGTTTTTTTTTTGCTTGCTAGTCAAAAGAAACCGCCACTCTTTTTTCTAATCTTTGGTACTTTCTATGCATTCCCCACTGCACTGTTGCTATCTCTTCGCCGCTATCTCATAAGCGAATATTTTTCATGGGTAATTTCTAGTCAATTAATGCTCACCACCTTTGAAACTCTATGAATGCTATTTTTTCACAATTGAATATTATCTAGTTTTAAGAGAAGAAGAAGGAACTGAGAGATTATTCTCATTTATCTATCCGTCACATATGAATTCCGTAATTTGCACAAGGATATTTTTAACATCTTTCAATCTTACAAACCCTTGCTAAGATTTTCGGGAGGGGAAAAATTGTTGACAATATACTGAGCTCACGGATCCCAGCATTTAATTGTCTATTTTCCTGCCTGTTGAAGTTCAGTCTTGGAAATTGGAACACTCGCACGGCAGCTTACAATCATTGGGAGCTAACGAGGAGTTCACTGAACCTGTAGAACTGGGAATTAGAGAGAAATAGCGACTTATGCCGTCTAACATTATTTCAACTTTTGAACATTATGTAAAGGGACTGGGAGCCACGCGGTAGGCAGGCGCTGAGGAAGCGCCGGCTGAGAGCCCGCAGAAGCGCCGCGAGAAAAAACGACAAAAAAAAACAGTAGGGCTGATTTGAACACTTTGAAAATAAGCTATTTTTTTGAACAAAATCAAATTACAACTTCTATGTAAAGCGATGTTTTAGATTGTAAATATCTTATATTAAGTTGGAAATTGACTGCTTTTAGAATATCAATAGTTGACTGGGGAACAGTGAATTAACCAAATGCTACTATGTGCATACTGCTGCTGCTACTAAACGCTGACTTTAAATAATAATCAAAATATTTAAAAACAGTAGGGGTGATTTGAACACTTTGAAAATAAGCTATTTTTCATTTATAGGTTGGACGACCATTGGTACCATATTCAATGTCACCATCATCATCAGTTGGAGAAGGAGAGGACCTCTCCAACAATTCATTGGAAATACGGTCGTCATCGTTAAATATTGATGAGTTTTTAGTTGATTATTTTAATGTAGATTATAGCGCAGTTGGGCAGGAGGACTTGAGTCAAAATACAAAACAGCTTTTGGAGGATTTTACAAACGAATTAACTGGGAACCGTCCTCCTCCTCCAGCCTCCGATACCCTAACAAATCCACTTCAAACAACTGAAGTGGAGCATTCGCATACCCCAAATATTGTTGAACAACTTGGGGGAGGGAGTGTCGATGATACACACGAGGGGGAGGGGGGTAATGACCAATTCATGACTTTTCCCGATTTTCAGCTGTCCAACACAATTTTAAATACAATAGTTGTCTACACTGCGACTTTTGGGGATCCATGTAATTCACTTATGGGGGAAAATTTGTTTTTGATCCTGTAGAAATTGTGCATGTCTATGTAGATAAAATTCGTGCACTGCTAGCGAACAAAATTCAATGGTGGGGGAGGGATCAAATTAATGTTTCTCTTGTTTTAAAGGTGTTTTATTTAAATGAGAGGAAAAGCGAAGTTTATTATCATTATGTACATTCCGAGATGCGCGTGAGTTATCCGAATTTAGAAAATTTTGAGGGTGTTTTTTCGGAGTGGGTATGTCAAATTATAGCGCATCTTGAGAACTTTAATGAAAACGGTAGTGAGTCTGTAGTTTTATTTATTGAAAATTTAAGCGTAAATATTTGTAAATTTAAGAAAGATTTTATTTTAAGAGGGGGGCATAGGGACACGGGTACAGTTTTAAATTATAATCTAGATCTAGTAGGTTGTAAAGGTGTCCAGAAGATCTGTTTTGAAACAGGTCAAAAATTTTTCATGTATACTTTCCTCATATCAGCATTCGAGCCTCTAGCACGTGAAGCCACAAAGAAAAATTTAAACGATTGGGCTGTACATGGGAAGGAAGGGTCCAATTTCCCCGTTGAAGATTTCTCTTGTTTAGAAGCAAAATACCCAGTGTCGCTACGATCTATTGACATTTTTGAAAGGAGTAATGTTCACTTAAATATTGGCGTTACTTTGACACAGTATAAAACAGAATTTGAAGATGGGGCTCATTCTAAAGAGAAGGGGGTGGTTGTCCTAGTAAGAGGACCGTCAATTGATTTGGTCAAACACTGGGCTTGCTTGTTTTACACACCCCCATCTAGTGCCCTCTCCATTCCAATTCGACAAGTATAACCCGTTCACAGACTTTAGTAGAGTTTTGGGAGAGGGTAAGACAAAGGGGACACGTTTCTACTGTCCAACATGCCTTTCTAGAATTTGGACAGAATTAAAGTTGCAAAATCACATGAGGCGTTGTAGCCGACATGGCTACCAGACAGTGGAAACGGTTTCAGGGGATAGGGCCATTTTACGTTTTAAAAATTTCCAAAACACCCTCCTCCAGTGCAACAAGATATCTTTAGACTGTGAAGCTAAGCTGGTGGAGGTGAACGATCCTCGATTTCCAAATCGAATCAAAGAACACCAGGCTATTGCAGTGTCCTATGCTCATGCGCAAAGAGACAGTTCTAACACCATGAGGTTGTTAGAAATAGTAGAAACATTGGATGAGGAGGAGTGTATGGTCAAGGCACTGTCTAAAATAATTGGCACAGCTAATGGTGCTATTTCTCGTTTGAGAAATATACATTACCCAATGGTTTTGTCTGCAGAGGATCGTCTCGCGATTAAAGATAAAAAAATATGTTGGGTTTGTAAGGGGGAGTTTGTAGAGGAGGATATGGGGACTAACGGGAAAAGAGGGGCTGGTGGGAGGGGGGAAGTCAGAGATCATAATCACTTGTGGCAGGAAATATCATCTTGGGGTAGTAATTTTAGAGGGGTTGCGCATCAATCGTGTAACTTAAATGTTAGCCAACAGTTTTTTATTCCTGTTTTTATCCATAACTCAAATTACGACTTAAAATTTATTTCACCGGCACTGGCACGTATGCACAGGGAGGGAGGGGGGTATATAGTATATGGGTAAAAAGTTCATTGACCTGTAACCTTATTCCCAAATCGGCAAAGAAGCTGTTGTTTTTCCAGCTGAAATGGCAGGCCGTGGAAGATGGGCATAAGTATTGTAATAAAATCAGGTTTGTAGATTGATTTAATTTTTTCCCCAAGGCATTGAGTCAATTGATTCAAGTGCAGAAAAGCGAAAATTTTTAGGGCTTTCCCTTGCTTAAATATCATTCTCCGACGGTGAAATGTATGACCTGCTGACCTGCAAAGGTATATACGCATACGACTATTGTATATTTGGTGCTCGCTGCAGCGAGGTGAAACTACCTCCCATTGAAGATTTTTACAATTCACTTACCAGTCATGAACGCAGAGCCGAGGAATATGAGTCTACAAAGAAGGCGTGGTCTAATTGGAATTGTAAAAATGGGTGGGAGTATTGTTGAATGTACTTGGCCAGTCACGTTTCCACTCTGTTGAATATTGTCTGCAAGAACACAGATTAAATATATTCAGAGTTCAGGTTAGATATTGGCTACTATTTCTCCACACCCCATTTGGTGATGGATTTGATTTTAAAAATCAGTAGGGAGGAAATAGGCCTAATCACAGATGTAGATCAGCACCTTTTTGTAGAACGTTCAATGAGGAGGGGGTATGTTGTTCATGGAGACCACGTCTTGTCAACTGATGTGAGCGGACAAAACACTGGTGCAAAGTCAAATGCAGTATTCTTGGACATGAACTCATTTTATCCCGCGGCAATATATCACTACTCTTTGCCGTGTGGGAACTATCAATGGATTGAGAATCCTTGTGAGTTCCCCGACATTACCACCCTCAAGGACAAGGGGCCACAAGGATGGCTCTTTGAAATGGACGGGCACATTCCGCTGGTGCTTCACGACTCAGTAAAAGATTTTGTTTTTACCTGTAGTAATCGACCCGTGAGCAGGGACTCATTGAGCCCCTACAATCGATCATTGGTTGAGGATATGGGGATGCACTGGAATCCCTCTAAGCAAAAACTGATTGCTGATTTGGACCCTAAGGAGAATATCGTTGTTCACCATGTGCTTTTGCACTGGATGGTGAACAATGGTTTCAAGATCACCAAAATACATAGGGTCCTGCAGTTCAATCAGCGACCATACTTAAAGATGTTTATCGACACTTTTTTCGATAAACGCTCTAGGGCAAACTCAAAGGTAGAAAAAGAATTGTAAAAACTCATTCTAAATTCAGCGTTTGGCATAATGTGTGAAAGCGTCCGTAACAGATCTCGCTGCAACATCGTGAATGACCCTCTAGAGTGTGCACGAATTATTGCCAATCCCACTTTTACATCGCTCTCGAGAATAGAGGCTGGCATGGTTCTTCTACACAGGCGAAAGCGAAAAGTGGTACTGAACAAGAATATAGCAGGCGGAAGTTCAGTACTAGAAATTTCCAAAAAGCTCATGTTGTCGTTTTTTTACAATATGTGCAAGGTGCAACGGCCACGGGAGGGGGAGGTTCAAGTATACTATGGGGATACAGATTCTCTGCTGCTAAAGGTAAATGGGACCGAATATTTATTGGGTGATTTAGAAAAGGGAGAACACATCAGCTCGCGGATGGATTTCACAAACTGAAATCCATCCCTCTACCCCAAGTTGGTGAAATGTTAAGCCCCCAACCAGCTATTACTGTTAAAATCAGAGACGGAGAGTGATTTGATATCCAGGGGGGTGTTCCCGGGTACTAAAGTTTATTGATTTGAAACACATAGTGGGGATGAAAAGCAGGCGTGTAAAGGGGTGCCTACACACTTTGTAAAGAGCAATTTCAACATGAGCGTGTACAGAGACTGAGTAGAAAGTAGCCTAGTGCCGAGAGCACAAGTGCTTGCAATTCGCTCTCTACAGTATAGAAATTATACTGTGAGAGTGGAAAAAAAATGTAATTTCGTGTATATCCGACAAAGTCTATGTGCTCGAGAATGGTGTAAGTGTTCTAACTCATGGCCACTACCGTATTTCAGACTGAGTTGAATGCATAGACTATCACAATCAACTTGGTCTGGATAAATTAACCTAACCTGACTAACCCAAGCACTAACCACCACCAACCCATTCATAAATTAACTAACCACCCAACCCATTCATAAATTAACTAACCATCTAACCCAACCACTAACCTGCCGCAGTGACGACAACTATTGTGCTGTTTTTTCTTCCATCGCGGCTCCCGGGGGGGGGTCCTTCCCGCGGCCGCCCCCGGGGGGTGGGGGGTCCCGCCCGCGGCCGGCCGGCCTTCGAACCCGTGGCCCTGGGGGGGCCCACCTTTAAATTCACTGTAATGTTCAACTGTGCTATCAAGTTCCAAGTGTTTTTTTTTCAAGTGTTGTTTTTGTTGTATAGAAAAGTCTGTGTTTGCTACTAATGTACATAAAGTGTTGTTGTTGCTCTTGTTCATGTTGATGGACAAAAAAAGTGTTTTTAAAGACAATAAGTGTTGTTCATGTTGATGGACATTAAGTTTTGTACAGATAGTGTTATTGCTGTTGATGGACCAAAAGTGTTTTTTTTGTACATAAAGTGTGAGTTTTAACGTTGTCAATTGTTCATGTTGAAAAAGTTGAGTTTTCATATTGCCGAAAAAAAAACTGTAATGGAATATTTTCAACTGTTATTGTTGAACATAAAGTTTCATTCTTATCATTGCTGCTAATGTTTAGCAGAAATAATTTTCAGTTTGCCGAAATAAATGCTGTCATTAAATATTGTTTTTTGTTGCTGTTCTTGTTAACGTACTAGATATATCGATGTGAAAATTACTGCTACTACTACTTATTCATTGGACACGTATGATTTACAGTTAGGTGTAGTCCGACTGTTGTCAACATCAGCAGCAGCTTGTATCAATTTAAAACACCCTTCAGATCGTTTCTGTGTGGTCCCTCAATGTCGGGGAAAACAACACTTTTAATTAAAATAATTCGAAATTGCAAGAAAATGTTTTTGGAAAAGCCGAAAAAAATCTACTATTGCTATAGTATTTGGCAGGTCCGATGATAAAATAAAAACAATTACGACAACCAGACCAATACAGGTCAAACGAGGGCTTGATGTTTTCAATAGTATAGAACCAAACTCATGGTTGACTATTGACAATTTGTCTGAATGCGTTGAACAGTTCTCGAAGGAAATGCTAACAATGTTCACCGTTCGCTCCCACCATGAACACATTTCCATAACCCTGGTTCTACACAATCTGTTTCATCAAAGGAAATGTATGCGAACCCTTGCTTTGAATTGCACCTACTATATTATCTATCGAGTTGTTCGTGATTCTAGCTCGCTCATAACTCTCAATAAACAGATATACCCCGGCGCCCCTAAATTTCTGTTGTCAGCGTACACTCAGGCGACTAATAAGCCCTACGGTTACATTTTGCTTTATCTTAATCAGAGAACACCCGAGGATCTACGTGTAGTCACCGAAATTTTCGACAGAGAAATTACAGTATATCTTCCGGTGAACAGTAGAAAAGGCTATTAGTTGCCATTATGACACTGAAGAAACTAGACGAACAACGGCATTTATTTTCCGTTTTAGGCACTTCAAAACCCTTGCTTAGGAAGGCCATACTCAAACATGGTAGTGACAATGATTTCATTAATCTAATATCTGAACTTTTTTTAAATTAAACTGAGGGCAATTTTCAACTGCCAGATGGTGTTATAAAGCAAAAAAAGCATCATCGTTTCAATGTGCGTGCAATTGATTTTAAAAACAGGGTAAAAATTTTCTTTAGAAAACGTCTCCCTCAAGCAGGCGTTAGCTTTTTTACACTTTTACTGCCAGTAATTGCAGGACTTTCAGTCTGTTTTCTCTAGAAAATGGCTATACCCTATAAAATGACACCATTTGAACTTGTCCTCTCGCCCGTCGAACATTTTGAAGACAATCTAAGCAAATTCATTAATGATGAGAATATTGCCGATCACAAAAAACTGCTTTTACTTCAAGATGCATTGCGACGTGTGGACAAACATAAACCTTACCGTGAGAGACCCACCGCCACCACTGATCGCTCTAAACAGGAAACATCTCCTCAATATTCTTCAGCAGCATCAAAGGAAAAGGATTTGAATTCAGTGGTATTAAAAATTGGAAATAAATTGCCACTGACTTATCGAGAACAGAGTAAAAGAGTATTATCATATCTTGTGTTGGGAATTGGTAGTGATCAAGTCCAAGTTGATAGCGCCGGGATACGAACTATAATTCAGGGGAAAAGTTTTAATCTAGTTGCTTTAATTTGTGATATGGTGACGAGTCGTAAAGGATTTTTATCATTTGATAATAATCTATACACCTTTCTAAGTGTATCAAACTTCCCCAAAAGTCTTATTGGCAATAGACAAATTCTAAAGAAACTAAGAGAATATAGTCCTCTTCCAACACCAGCAACAACACCACCATTTAAAAAAGAAGAAGATTCAGTTTTGGAAAATACTAGCAGCAGCAGCAGCAATTTTTTTACAATACCTGTGGCTACTAGTCAAAATAAAAAACGAATTGATTCACCTTCCTGTTTAAGAATGAAGAGTGGACATTACACCAAGTGTTTACTTTCAAAATTGATGAAGTTTTGAAAGGTGTATAAGAAAATATTGATGAAGCGAAAAGTTTAAGTTCTCCCAAAACGCTTTCTAAAGTTGTCTCCGGCAATCTCTCAAATTATACAAGCTATATGCAATTCATGCTGATGACACCCAAGTCATACAAGGAATTGAGAGGCACCTCCAATGGATATGAATATATTACTAATACTGATAGTACAGATGCACTTAAAAATGCTACAACTAGTGAATTACATCTAGTTGGAAAAATATATCTATAAAAATATATTTAATATACCCCAATGGCTGCCGCCCAATGTTAAAGTGGATATAAAACTGACGCTTGCACCTTCTAATCTCATATTGAGAAAAGAACTTGCCTCCAATCCTGATGTAAGTCTCTCCCTCACCTCGGCAATACTTCATGTACGCAAACAACAAGTTATGAGTTCTGTAGCTTTGGCAGTGGAAAAACTGAGAGCCAATGGAAATAATATTAAACTACTTGTTCCTCATACAATCACCACTCAACATCATATTGCCATGGGGTCACGCACCTTCACTGATTCATCCTTTATCAATGGCGAAATTCCTTCGAAACTCGCTTTGGTATTTGTAAAAAGCGCTAGTGCAATATGATCATGGACTGGATTCCCCTATAAATTCGAGATGTTTGGACTTTCATCTCTTGTCTTCAAAGTAAACGGCATCCCGCTCTTCAATCTATCCTTTGATAAATCCTATAGAACATTGTATGAGTTGACCATGCAAACCCTAGATCATGATTCGCAACTATTTGAAAATGGTATAACCGAAAATATGTTTGCTAAAACACATGGTATCATTGTACTGGATTTGTCTGGAACACAAGATATGAGTATAGTACGTACGGGGAGTGTGCGTTTAGAGTGTACATTTGCCGACCCATTGGCTGAGAGTATCGCACTAATCTCACTAAATCAATATGAAACCTATTGGGAAATCACTGCCGAAGGTAGTGTTCTACTAGACTTGGCACCATGAACACCAGTCAAATAATCAATGAATTTAATATGGACTCCTACATGTCACAATACAATTCCTATTGTCTACCCTCAGACTTTCTTGGAAAAATTCAAAGTGTCAACAATACCTTGATTATTGTTAATAGCAGCCCATCGACTGTGCTGACGGGTCATTGGCTGTGCATCTTTCAAACAATTAAGACGATTGAATTTTTTGATCCTCTTGGTCTACCCTATACATTTTACACACCCCACATCAGCAACTATATTGAGAGCAGTGGAAAAACTATTATTCAAAATCGGAAGAGGGTGAAGGATCTAACGACTAAAACCCGTGGCTTCCATGCAATACTATATTTTGTATTCCGATGTCGCGGCTATACTTACAAGCAGTTTCTCCATATTTATAGTGATAATCCACGTCTGAATGACTTTCTAGTGGGAAATATCCTCTCGGACCTATACAGTGTTGATTTCAGAGTCCTAAGAGTAAAGTGCTTAAAAATATTTTGTGACTTTGTTTATTAATGAAATGTATATATATATATACAACAATGTCTTTAAATCTTCACTTTAGATTTCTTCTTCTTCAGTGTTTAGGCAACTGTCGTTAACCACTAATTCAGTTAAATCATTTGGATTCACTGTATATCGATCTTGATTGACTGCAAAGTCAGGGTCACATTTTATACAGTACAATGTAACTTCACTCTTGTCATATGTCTTTGTATAATCAATTATACTATATTAATTCATATTATGAAATTCACGAGTTTCAATCTGTCTATTTGAAGCAATATCACATACAGTGTTTTCAAATGGTGAATCACATTCAGTAACTGCCAAATAAAAATCACTTGGCTTTTAGTCATAGTAGGCAGTGTTATCACAACGATGACGTAGAAACCAAATTGTCTTGTTACCCCAACAGTTAAATCGTAGACCATATTCCTCTTCCCAGAATAATTTAAATCCAAAACGATACCAATCTCGTAGAAATAAACTAAAATCACGTGTGGGATTCTTTCCAATCATAGCGGGGTAAGTATTCTCCCACTGATCACATTTATCGTAGTGACAATTGGAGCACAGGTGCCCTCTAGGGTGAGAGTCACACACCTCCTCAAGACATGAATTACATCCTTTAATTTGTACTGCATAGCCTCTATGTAATTTACAAGGATTACATAATTTACACTTTTCACTATAGTCATCAATAATTGTACAATTCTCACATTGAGTCCAACTGCCAAGAGTGTACATGCACAATGGACATGTATAGAACATTTTTTCGGTTTCCGATGTCAACTCTCTCACAGCTAAAACGAAACTGATCGTCCTCGCTCGATAAATTCAGTGAGGGGAATGGGGAGAGGAGTAACTCTGTGACGTTACCTCTTTCGAAGGAGGAGCCATCTACATTGAATCCATTGGCAATGTTTTCAAAAGTATATCCACGATATGATTCTGCTTTGTTCCAATTAATATATCAATAAATTGAGTATAAGCACTTGAGTCACATTTTAAAAGTTTCATACAATAGTCCAATGGGGGAGAATCAGTCCTCATTATATTGTCAAGTGTTCCCTGATGAGAGAATATCCTGCGTTGAAGAGATAACTCGAGAAAATCATAATCCAAAATCAAATGTTTTTCCATAAACACTAGATTTGATCTAATTCTCTCTTTCTCAAATTTCATTTTTCAATCCTTTCACTCTGACTGCTGACTCTAGACTGACCCTGATTCGTTAGCCCTAACCAGAAAAGAAAGGGAACATTTTCGATTTCGAAACAATTTTATTGAATAATTACAACAATAACAATAGTAAGCATGTACAATTAGCGATACAGTTTATTGTCTTCGATATGTTTCACCAATGCACTTAAAGCACATTGAAGTCTATTCACATGTGCTATATCAACTTTTGCAGCGAAACATAATTGATCCTCAATTTTAAATTTGCTCAAGGATAACACATGAATTGCATATACTTTGTCTCAGTCCGGACAAAATTAAGATCTTCTCGTGATTTCCACAACAGTGTGATGTGCTCTTGTATTATTGTCTTTAGTTCCACTACCTACCTTTAAGGAGTTACACATTCCAATCATCAACAGCACGCAAATATATATATCCAAATGAGTAAAGTCAAAACTGTTCTTTTCACTCCTTTGAATTCTATTCACAGACTAATAAAAACTATAGCAAAAATCCTTTCCTCATATACCCTCCACTGCTAATATGTAAACCGACTCGCTGATTGGCTGAGAAGGAAGTGTCATTGACACAGGTCCCCGTTAGACTCCTTAATCCAGAAAACATCCATCAATGTGAGAAAATTCCAGTTTTTTCATTCTCACTGACAAAAACCATAAAACAGACATAAATTGATGTTGACATCCATGAAAAACATCAAATAAATTGACCAACACTCATAACCGTCCAAGAAACATCCATAAAAGTGAGAAAATTCCTGTTTTTTCAAGTGAGAAAAATTCTGTTTTTTCATTCTCAGTGAGAAAACCATCTCCCTAGGGACTCTATGCCCATATTTGGTGCCCCGTCACGACCTTTACCCCCCTTTCTACTATTGCGTACACCCTTACTACTAAGGCTGTCCACAAAGGAGAAACTATCCAACTGACTGAATTTCTCGTTACCTGAAATCACTTATTTCCCCTCTTTCATTCCTAGTCAGAGCGACTTTGTCTTCTTAACGTTAATTCTTGCATTCCGATTAAAAAAAAAACTATAATTCATTTATTTCACTAACATTCTTATCCAAGGCACTCAGACAATCTGCACAATCTCAGTCTAAGAGAGTCTTACCTTCTCATTGAATACCATACTCTCCCATAGCTTTAAACACATTCCTTAAGACAAATTCTGTCAAAATAACCTACATAAATGGGGATAGCAGTGGCGGATCCAGAGGGGCGAGGGGGACGCGCGCCCCCTAACGTAGTTTAAAGTGGTGTAATTTACTTAATTAACGCAAGTTTGCGTTAATCAAACTTGCACCATACGCAATTTTATCGGATCAACCTATTTTGCGCCCCCTAAAAAAATCCTGGATCCGCCCCTGGATGATAAAACACAAACCTGCTCGATTCCTGATTTCACAAAGAGCAACTACTAGCCTTGCTACCAGCCCCAGAATATTTCTAACCCCCCATATTTTTACGTATCTTTTCTGGTATTTCGATTGAAAAAATTGCCCCTCTCCCCTAAATTTTGAAAAATAGCTTCCGCATCTTCATAAAAAAAATCCTTGTCTCTTCCATCCTAAATTTTTGTTGAATGAAGTACCTGGATAGGACCTTCACTAAAGCCTTTCTGTCAACTGAATCAAAAGCCTGTTCATGCTTAATAAAACCAAGGACTGAAGAGATATGGTGACTCAGATACTTCTCAATTATTAATCTACCTCCGCCTCCGCACACAATTTGAAAACCCCCTATTCCTTTTCCTTTTTCTCTTACGCTACCTGAAAGTTTCAGCCTCATCTCCCGAGCTGCTCCCGAGATGCAGCAGATGTGATATTTTGATAATCTGGCAATACGCTATGTCTTTGATTTGCCTCGCTACTTAACCGTAACAGATTTTAAGTCTCATAGAAGCTGTCTTTACTTCTCCTACAGCCTTCTTCTACAATATATATATAAGTTTCAACTCCATCCACAAACGGCTCCCATGGTACTGTAGACATTGTTTTTAGAAAGCTTAGAGGCATATAGAATCTTTTGATTTAACCTTATTCTCTCCCTAGGTCATAGTTCAACGTAGACTTTTCCCCCAACTCTCCCTGAAAGTTTTAACTTGATACACCGAGCTGTTCCCGAGGAATTGCAAATCCGCTATTTTCCTAATCTGGCCGTACATAGTTAAATTTCATTTATCTTGCAGCTCGATTGCACAGATTTAAGTCCCATAGAAGCTTATGGTACAAAAATGTTTCGATGGATCGGAAAATAAAATATTTAAGCCCCTTCCCCATCTCCTAATATAAAATTTGAAGTCGCCATAACCTACCCATCCCTAATAGCGTCTGAAATTTTCAATCATCCCTCAAGCCATTCTGAGGTATTACAGATATACTGTTTCGATGAATTGCATACATATTTTCTTCTAATTCACCCCTCCCCTTCATTTCAGTCAAATTATGAGGTCCACCTTGACCCCCCCCCCTCCCCCTAAGAAGCAATCCCTGAAAATTTCAACTCAATCCTCAATCCGTTCCCGATATATTGCAAATAATTTGGAAACTCTAGTGCCTAATTAACATTATATATCCATCACTAACTTTTCGAAATAATGTTGCTGCAATTACTCTGCGGCCATTGAGACACATTTTTTATCTGTAAATGCTGCGTAGCCGCATGAAGACAAATTTTCTTACCCTCAAATCTATCGGAAACAAAAAAAATTTTAAAATTACTTTATTAGCATAATATGCATATTAGAAACGAGTAATATGAACACCAATTAGGAAAAGGTGTCAGCTCTTCAACGACAATCATGACCACGGTCTAACACCCGAATATTATTTTTAAGGCTCTACATTGTCTCATACTTTAAGTCCGAATTTTTTCTTTCAATGTGTACATCAAAACTGAAGCTGTTATCCCTTCAAAAATGATTAAATGGTGTACTTCATGAAAAATCTTAAAACTTGGAATACAATCTGGTCGAACTTAGTTGATTCTATAAAACCACCCGTCCGTTTTCATAATAATACTACCATAGATAGATACTGCAAAAAGTGAAAAAAAAGGTGCGCTAGTCCCTTTATGAACATGACGGTCGTCTAACAACCGAATATCAGCTAAAGCCCCTCACTTGTCCCTGAATTGTGTTTTCCTGATTATTTCGATCAAATACTAGATAAATCAATTTGCAGAAGTTTCTAACTCCTTAACCAAAAATATCGCCAGCAACCTATTTTTACTTGTACTTCCCTCTCCGTAACGAACATGAAACCAAATTTTCCGCACCCTCCAATGCATCGGAAGCAAATGGCAGGTACACCAATTTGCACCATCCCTCATCGCAAAGATGACCGAGGCGTAGCAGGTTCAAGGTTCAAGGTTTAATTTTAAAATATCTGTACAAAATAAACATAAATAGAGGGTAAACGCCGGAGACACAAGGTCGAATGACAAAAAACCCGGTACATTAATCGGAATAAACCTGTTTGACAACAAAAAAATAAATAAGAGTTATTCCATGACTCACCAATAGACGGGCACCCACCCCACAAACCCACCGACACCGGGCAAAGATCCACCGAAAATACCAATAAAAAAAAAAACAATGGGCGAATAAGGGTAACCGATGACCGGCAACTCACAGGGCAAAACACCCAACAAAACAATATTATCAAATGTACCCAGATTTTCAATATATTATTAATTCTTAAAATTATTTATAAGGATAGAATGAAGTTGCTTTTTTATAATTGGAAGAGATTTGCTGCAATCAATAAATGGTAGATGAAGACACCATGAACCCGTGATTGAGAATAATGGCGAGAACCGTGATCTCTCTGTGCTTAATTTTAGGTGCTGAATGTTCCATTTATGTCGGGTTTCATAAGAATGGGCATGTTGCACAGGGAAACAATTATTCGAACGAAAGTACGTAGGTAGTTCCGACCGGTCATATTTTACCTTTAATAAAAAAGAACTGAGGGTGAATATCTGTGAAACAGGCAAAATATTAGTTACAAGATATAGAGTTTCAGTTTTACTCTTATTAGGATACGAAGAAGGTGATGGTAAATAATTCTTTAAAATTAGAAGAGCCCGGTTTTGAAGAATTTTTATCGGTTTCACATGACATCTGAATGTTGCCAAATATATCAGAGGACAATACGTAAGATGGGAATGAACCAACGCAAAATAAATTAGACGTAGGATTTCAAATGGAAAAAAATGCTGAAACCTTCGCATTATACCAACCCCATGAGCAACTTTAACCCGTAATCTATTACAATGTTCATTATATGACAGATTTTCATCAATAATAATACCCAGATACCGGAACGAAGTTACCCTTTGAATTTGAATATTTGAAGCATGATCAAATATTGTTGAAATTCCTTGTGCATTCTGCCCAATTCTACTATAAATGATAAATTTGGTTTTTGATGCATTTAGTGACAAACGATTAGCTTTTAGCCGTACAAGAAGTTGTGAAAATACGATTTGCAGCTTCTCATTGAGATCCTCTTCCGAATATCCAGTAAGTGATGATCCGGTATCATCAGCGAAAAGAACATTCAGACCAAGGTTTTCTGTCGCTGATGGAAGGTCATTTATATATATTATAAAAAGCAGTGGTACCAGGATTGAACCTTGCGGGACACCAATATTTGACAACAGACATGGATCCGAAACTATGTCGTTGATCATAGTCACTTGGGAGCGACGACTTAGGTAAGATGCGATAAAATCGTGCGCTGGTCCTCGTATCCCACCGAAGTTTAATTTATACAACAATATTTCATGGCATAACGAATCGAAGGCCTTCTCAAGGTTCAAAAACATACTCACCGGGATCCATCTTTTGTCCAGACACTCATGAATAAATTGTATCATAGTTAGTATAGCATCATGCGTACTGTGCTCTTTTCTAAATCCCTATTGTTTTTTTGAAAAATAATCTTTTGAACAGAGAAAATTATATATTCGATTATAATAACATCGTTCCATTACTTTAGAAAAATCCGAAAGAATAGAAATGGGTCTATAATTTGAACAATTAGTCCGGTCACCACTTTTATATAGCGGTAACAATTTCGCTTTTTTAAAAGAATCTGGAACATTTCCCGATCTAAATGACATATTTATTAAATGACACATAACTTTATTAATACTAGGTAAAACGGCTTTAACAATATTGGTCGACGACTCATCAATCCCCGGGGAATTTCCATTATTTAAAAGCTTAACAACCTTAGCAAGCTCTTCTTGTGTTACCGGAGTTAAAAACATAGAATTCTCAGAAGGACTTCCTAGGTACGTAGGATAATTACATTACCCATGGTACATATTACGTTGGAGCTTATTAGCCATTGACTGCCCGATTGACACGAAATGAAAATTTATGTAATTTACCATTTCTAGTTCCCTTTCAATTGTATTACCATTGGCATCCCGTATTTTTGATGGTGAAGAAGACGTCCGCGATCGATTTAAACATGAGTTGATTAGTTCCCAAGTTTTATTTGGGGACTTACTTACTTCATTAAAAGAATCGAAATAAAATTTCATTTTAGCAGTGCGTATTATTATTGAAAGTAGGTTTTTATAATTTTTGAAGGTTCTTCTATTTTCTTCACTTTCGAAAGATATTAAAGTTTTATAGAGATTGTTTTTATGTTTTATTGATGTCAAAAGGGCTGGCGATATCCATGGTTGGATGGGTTGATTATATTTCCGTTTTCTTTTTTTTACTCTTGGGCACGACTCATCAAGTGCAGCATGAAATCCCTCTAAAAAATAATCCGTCGCAGAGTTTATTTCATCAGTATCAAATACAGGAGACCAATCAGTTAAATTCAGTTTATCCTTTAAACATACTAGATTTTTTTATTAATAATCCGGGTTGCTGTTTCTGGTGATTTTATCTTATGAATCTGGTATCTCAAATCAGAAATAAAAAAAAAATGATCAGAAAAATCCGTCAGAACAACCTTTGAAGACGTGGCTGGTGTTGGTTAAAATATGTTGTCAATGAGAGTTGCACTATTCGATACACCACGCGTTGGAATTGTGCACGAAGGAATTAGGGAATTCGATGACATTAATGTAATAAATTCTGTTGTATGGGTATTTTCTTTAAATTCCAGTAGATTTATATTAAAATCCCCTATAACCACAAGATCCTTATCATCCAAAGATGCTAGTAAAGATTTCAGAGATTGCAAAAAAGCGGTATTGGGGCCGACGGGGGCTTATACACAACAAAAACTTGAATTTTTTTAGTCCCAAGCCAACATTCAACCGCCAGTATTTCACACACTTTTTCAACATTATATTTTTCCAGTTCTGGCAGTCGCTCAAACTGCGCTCCACCATTCAAAACTAACCCAAGGCCACCTTTTTCATGGACTAGTCGATTCTTATCAATGAATTTATATCCCGGGATTTTCACATTATAATGGGTCTTATCATTAATAAATGTTTCACAAATCCCCAAAATGTCAATTTGATTTGCTGGCTATAAATTTGTTAGTTCATCAATAGAACTCATGAGTCCTTGTACATTCACAAACCCGATTCGCAATGAATTATCTTCAAGTCTGTTTATTTCACCAGGAGAAAAGTACGATGACGGTTTAATTTTCGAAAAAGTGTTGTTTTCTCTTTGACCGAATACATGAAAAGTTTCAGAAAGTAAAGATAGGTTAAGGGATTTCCCCTCCAAAGCCACCAGTCTATTGGTCCCCCCCGCACCTGTAAACCTCAAAGTAAACTAAGTAATATTCGGTAGATCCCACCCCGAGCTAGCAAGCCCGGGTGATAAGGGGCCCGAACTAATGCCGATTCATGAAAACCTACTATGCTTATAATCCTTGAAGAAGATCAAAGTTGAGAAGGTATAAGTAGAACAGAAATAACTGGGGTAGAAATAATCAAAATAAACTTGAACCGAGCTAGCCTAAATATAAATAACACATCAAAATAAAAAATCAACATATCTCAAACACAAAAACGAAACAATTATCAATCTAGAGCGGGATTGATCTAATATCTATACACTAGTCGCCTTTAATATTTCTTATGCTTTTGCCCACTGCGACTCAGAATCCGATTTATACTCTAGCCAGAGTTTAGCCCCTTTTTGTTTCACTCGTGTGAGTTGTGCGGATCCATTCTCACGCATTTCCTTACCCTTAGACAGTAACTCGTTTCTAATAGAGTTTAATTTGGGTGGCAAGTCCGTGCAAATCCAGAGCCCAGTTCCTTTCAGCTTTGATACTGAACTGAAGATTGATAGAATATCTTTTTCTGTCGACACTGTTAAAAAAACTGGAGGGGTGATCAGCTTACGGCTAGACACATTTGACTTCTGAGGCACTCGGTAGCACTATGATATTTGGATTTTATCCATCATTTCCATTTTTGATGTAAGTAACGTAGACACATTCGTGAGAACTGACTGTTGGTTTTTCTCTTTCGGTTATCCGAAGATGATTAAGTTGAGTTTTCGGTCTTTTACTTCGATTTCCAGCAGTTTCGTTTCGTTTCGATTTAGGAGTCGAAAGTGAGTACATACCCTCACAAAACAAACTAATCTATAACGCTTTTCATAGTCTTACACTAGCTGTAAGACTATGTAAGAATAACTTTCAGCATACAATTAAAATTACCTTAAAAACTTAGGCCTAAAAATAAATATTACCTTTAGAAGGGCAAAGTTATTAAACAGCATACAAAGATAACGGATTGATTTATCAGGTAACATCTTGGTCTCACCTAGTATTACTCGAATGAAGAATAAATAAACCCTATATGAACTCTGGAAATCCGATTGCTTCACGCAACGGAGAATTTTAAGTTATAATACAAGTTCAGAAGTGAGTCATTAGTCCTAATACTATCAAGATTGGTTCACTTCGAACTTTCTACGAAATAATCATAAAGTTTCTTTTTCAGATCCAAAACGACAGTCAATCAATGGACTGAGCTCATTGTGCAGAAGTGCTCCCAAATTAAACGAAAAAAAAAATAAAGCTACAATCCTACGATGCTTTATTTTTATACTGTTAAAAGTGTCCTTAAATGGGCTGCTTTTACTCTACCAAAACCCCTATATTATTTTGTGTTTTCAGTAAAGCGCTAGTTTTCTATAATCTTACAAACATAGGGAAATTCCACCAGTTAGCTTACTTGCACTAGTTTTATCGATATAGGCTATGGTAGATAGCCATAGTTTTTGTTCGTTTTAAGTTTCAACTTCGCGCTTTACTTCTTTCAGAAAAAAAGTTTTTTTTTAAATTAATCTTTGCCCGTTTTAATAAGAAATCATATAGAAAGCACTAAACCATGATTGAAAAAAAAAACACACGATATCGATACGCTCGAAACCGATACGCCCGAGACCGACTTAACTCTTTACTTCCCTCAGACAAACTTTTTTATTATTATTATTTAATCTCTGCCCATATTTTTATTAAGAACGTTGTTAATTAGAAATATAATTCGCCCACTCGTTTGCAAAATTTATGGTCTGTAATTGCCTTCAAGTGGCTCACAAAACTAATAGACTATCAATTATTGTATCCTTATTGTATGACCATCTACCTTAGTTTTGATCTGTGATGATAGACTATCATCAAGGAGTGAATATAACCATTTTTATACAACCCTGAATAAGTTATAGAATAGCTTCACTTAAACAAGCAATCATAGTTTAGAATAAAAATTCCAACTAAATGGCGCTAGTACTTATAACGAAAACAAGAAAAAAGAAAAAAGACGAGACTGTAACTTATTAAACACTGACATGTAAAGAGGAACGAACGAATTGGCGAAAAAATTTGTCCTTGGAGTAGGCAATTCCAGTCTCAGTTTGCTAGCTGACCTTGTGTTTATTTTATTCTTCATAACTGGTGGTAGAATCTCTCTATGTTTTTCACTGCTAACAAGAAATTGGTCAAATTTGCAGATCAAACCCAAACGACGTTCGTGAAGGGATGGTGATTGCAGGACAGATAATGCCGATTCATAACTTACATATGCGTCTGAAAGAATAAATTTAAAGGCTCTTTTTTGTAGTGACTCTAGTTGAGTGCCTAGCTAACATGTGTTGTTGGTTTAAAGACGCCATATAGGGCAAACTTACTGGAGAACTTGTCGTATATATGTATGATACGCCATATTAAGCTGAGACAAACAGAAAAACGGGAACGACGCAGTAATATAAGGGTACGCATCCCACCATTCGTCTTTTAGTGATTGTATCAATAGGAGTACTAAACGAGCAGTCAACGCTAAATGTGACACTGAGAATTACAGCCAAAGATACACTAGCATACAGCGGAGGAGGACTAACAAAGTCCCTCTTAAGAGGATTAAAGCGAAGGAATTTGGTTTTTCCTTCGTTTATTTGAAGGCTGTTGATAGTACATTGGTCTTTAAAGTTGCTCATTATTGCATCACTGAATTGGGGAACTGCCTCTGAGTTTTCAAT
Source organism: Artemia sp. Qi Xiang Cuo (assembly GCF_049724085.1). NCBI lineage: Eukaryota > Metazoa > Arthropoda > Branchiopoda > Anostraca > Artemiidae > Artemia > Artemia sp. Qi Xiang Cuo. The sequence continues at coordinate 61,946,760 of NC_142796.1, forward strand.
GAGATATTTCAGAAGAACTGACAAGTCGTCTACATACTTATACCTGTCCTCAAACTCAGAAAGAACAAAGTTTATTACTGCTAAAAACAACAGCACCGCAAATTTCGTGCCTTGTGGAGCACCACACGTGAGCTCAGCCCATTTTGAATTGGTGTCTACAGGAAAAGGCTGTAGACGTACTAGAAACGGTCTTGCAAAAAATTGATCACTAAAAGGAGAACATGCTTGCGTACACCCATCGCACATAAATTTATCACAACTAAGAAATGGCGAATAAGGTGAAAGGCTTTTCGGTAATCCACTATGGGAAGATCAACAATCGCACTTCCTCGATCAAGCCACTCGACAATAAGGTGATACATTCTCACTAAGTAAACAGTTGTGCTGTTTTCTTTCAAGCATCCGCACTGATATGGGTCAAGAGAAGGAGAAATCTGTGACATCAGCTCGCGGTATATAAACGTTTCTGCCACCTCAGACAGGTTCGGGGCTATTGAGATCGGTCGGAGTTGGTCACAAGATTTGGGACCCTTCACTTTGGGTATGGCGCGAACGTATGCTCTCTTCCAAGCACTAGGGAAAACTTGCTCTTGGAAACACTGAAGATCAAGTCAAGTATGCTGCCATTCTGATGGGTCAGGATTGCGACAACTTGCCGCAAACCCAAGACACTGGAAACCCACTATTTGTTTGTTTGGTTAAAGTCACTAGCAATCACAAAGGCAGGAGAGGTGTACTTTTGGCGCATTTAGTCTACGAAAAACTGTATGTGCTCAAAAAGTTCATTCCTGTTTCTGGCACTCTCAGGGTAATAGACCGAAGCGACTATCAAACACGAGAATCTTCTTGATAAATGTGTTGGTTTACATTCCGTCCACAATATTTCATGGTCGGAGTCAATTGGATCGCTTAACAGCTTTGATGGTAGATCGTCTCGAAAATAAAGTCCTACGCCACCTCCACGACGATTCAGGCCACGGTCGCGACGAATATTAAAGTACTCTGTGTAGCCTTTAATGTGCGCTGACTCAGAAGTACTGTCCCAGCATTCACTTATTATTGCGATTGAGGCGTTTTCTGCTTGATTATAACTTCGAGTTCGTCGATTTTAATGTTCAAGGAACTTGCGTTACACACGAGTAGCCTATATTAGGCAACTTTTTTTTAGATGAAAAACACTGAGGACGTAAAGCAGGCGGCGTTTTGTCACAATTGCTAATCACAACCGGTTCGCTACATCAAGGAGTGAGCAAAGGCGGCGTTTCATGATCAGGAAGCAATTTACTGGTACTAGGCAACTTGGTCTACGCGGCAGCGCTTTAGTCTTGGTCCTAGTTGAAATTAACACTGGTATCTTCATCCCCTTTTTGAGTCTACCTTTACGTTTCCCGTGATGAGAGCGTTTGATAGATGTTGTGGCTATAATAGAGCCATCTGGTGGCGCTTTTAGAAGTCTAAATTCCAGTAAGCTACAAAATATAGATGGCGCCACCACCAAGCAAGGTGAATAAAGTTCAAATAGAGTGATCTTCTCGTATTTAATTTGCATGACAATAACACTAAGCAAGGTCAGGAACACTAAGTCTTTTGCTACTTACACCCTCACTACAGGAAACTCGGAAAAACCAGCACAAAACAAACTAAACTGAGATGACGAGGGTTAGTTATTTCATAGCACTATGAAACGGCTTTCCATTCTAGCTCTCAAGCCTTTCTATATTAAAAATGAACTACAAACAAAGAATTAACTTCTAAGATTGATATTGCGCATCGATTTCCTTGATATTGTAGAAGTATCTATTTTTCTAAAGAAGATTTTCAAGGTTTTCGAAACTTAAGCACAATTTCCGTATCTATTATAAAGTTTCGTGAAATTATATCGTATAACCTGTCTTCGAAACAAAGAAGTTTCTATTATTTATTTTTAATGGGCTACCAATAAGGCTTTCCACGTTCATCGTCTCAATCATTCCTGGTTCCAAATTTACCTTCCCGGTACCACAAAATGCAAAAGTACGAGGGGGGCATTCAAAAAAGTGTGAAATTTTTGTCAACAAGGTATTGGCAGCCGTTTTCTATGACTATGAAGGAGTTGTACTTGTGGACCTTTTAAAAGGTTGAGGGGATCTCTAGATTTCCCTAAAAAATAGTCTAAAACGATGGGAGCATCATCTGGAGAAGTTATTTGACTTTGAAGAAAGTTATATTGAAAAACCCATTGTAATAATGGATGTGAATCCATTGTATATTGAAAGATTCACTGTAATAGCAAAATCAATAAACAGTTAGAAAATTCTGCTTTTTTGTAATACTCTTACACTATCTGAAATTTGAACCATATTTATATGGAACTAGCCGAGTATTCCTGCAAAACGTCAAGTTTACGACAATAAGTTTATTATCCATACTTTAAAAAACAATACAGGTTTAGGCACAGAGAAGAGGATTTGGAACTAGCTGATTATTCCGAAATTGGAACCGAAAATGGTTTCGGTTTAACGTTTTAAATAAGTTTAATGCCACGCAGAGCAGATAAGAAAACATGCCCTCTTCCATATTAAAATAAAATCGCACTAAGAAATAATTTCTAAGATTTTTATCGCGCATCCATTTCCTTGGCGTTCTAAAAGAAGATTTTCAAGATTTGCAAAACATAAGCACAATTTTCGTATCTCTAACTTATTTCACTAGACACCCCCCCCCCCTACTGAACATAAGAAAAACTTTAGACGTACAGGTGTAGAATAGCCAAAAACAAACAAAAAACAGTTGGAATGTAACCTGACAACTAAAAAACATAACATAAAAAATGCAAATAAAAAAGTACTATAGCTTCTCCATAGATTATACATTACGAATAGTTTTATCATGTCTATTAAACAGTAAGAATAAGTAAATAATTTGAATAAGTAAATATAACAATAAGTAATCATTCTTTTAATATATATCTTTGAATGGTTCCATAAACCGCATGACCACTTCTTCAGCACCTAAGTGGCAATTTGTTGGGATCAGGGATATAATTGAAACAGGAAGCGGTAACAACTCCTCCTTTCAGACATCAGTCCCCCCCCCGACTCCGGTTTGCCCCCCACCCCAGCTGAAATTTAGTTTCTCCAAAAAATCTTGTCAAAACTAAAATATGCCTGCTAATTCAAGCATTCACAGAAACGGGTCAGTTTTCTTCAGTACATCTTTACGTTTTTTATTAGTATATGGCTGATTTTTCAGTTTTTTTCTGTCATTTTCACTTGATTTTGGGAAATTGGCAACAACTAAGCCCCCCCCCCCCAGGATTTTGACAAAATTACGCCACTGATCGGGCGTAATTTTGGGTAATTTCAACTACACTAAGAATGTAGTTATAAACCACGAACTAGATAACCTCTATCCCTTTTTGAATCAAAATGCTTGACAAGTTTAAAAAATAAGACATTTACAAAAATAGTGAATTATAAGAAAAATAATCATATAGAAGGGACGAAACCGTGATTAAAAAAAAAAGATACCCAAACAGGAATCGTACGCTTGACACTTTAATTTGAAGTCAAACGCTCTACTAACAGAACTACGGCTCTAATAACCTAATTTAATCTATTGGTGATTGTAAGACCATAATTGCATTGCTTATTAATGGGGCTTCGAGGAGGAACATAGGGGAGGTGCTCTTGCAAACCTCCATTAAAGGGTTTTGGACCATAATTATTATAATGATACCGTTTTATACCTCCAAGCTTTTTCACTCAAGAAGTGCCACTAAAGTGTTGTTTTTAGTGCTATATCGCACTTACGGGTGGTAGAATTGATAAAAAGCAGGTAGATATGAACAATAGCTTTCAAATGATCCATAAACATCACCTAAAAAGTTCTGGTACCCCACTAGCCCCAGCTTTTCCACTTGAGACATAGCACAAAAATGCCGTTTTTAGTGTCACTTGGAACTTGCAGGTGGTGGAATTTATAGGAAGAACTTAGATATGAGCTACTAAAAATCTATCTACGATGTTCTGGTAGCCCACTAGCTTCACCCCTTGAGAAATGACACACAAGTGCCATTTTAGTGCCGTGTGACACATGCAGATTGTGGAATTTATAAAAAACACGTAGATATGAGAAATAGCTTTTTAATGAGCCATTGCACATCTCTCCATGATGTTCTGATAAATCGGTAGCCCTGAAAAAAAGAAAGAAAGAAATAACGGAGACAGATCATGCTTCCCTTGCAAAAAAGTGGTTCTCCTTATTGTTCTACGTGGGGGACTGTAATTTCCCTGCCCAAGGTTTCCGAATATGCTTATTCCAATGGTACATTTTTCATTTTGATCTGACACCATTTTCGAGGGGTTTCAAGCTTTTTTTCGAAATCACCATCAATTTCTGTTTGCAATAAACTTGTACTTTAAGACAAACCGAAATAATAGTTAACATTCCTGAATCAGTGTCAGATGCCAATTTTGTTCACTAGGCAGTTTTTTAAAAACGTGTATTTTAGCTTTTGGTTACTATGGGCTGTGATTCATTCTTTAATAGGTTGTAGGTACTGCTGCAACCATGATAATTTGAATCAAGACTTTTTTTTCCTATGCGCACCATAACATTAAATTTGTCAATCCCTCGAACTTTTTATGTTGATTAATTAAAAAAACTTTTTCCACAAAATAAGTTTTTCAAAAAAAATTAAAGAACTCCATTAAACCAAAAATGAGCAAAAACAAAATCAAACAATCTACCAAGCGTGAAACTACCACAAATCAGCATCAATAAATAAATGAAACCCAAAACGAACAGAAATTACAATAAATAACCGAGTCAAACACAAAACAAGCAGAAATTAACATGAGCAGGGCTCAAAACCCATATCCCTTCCCAAGGCCAGAACACAATTTGCCCTTTACTGAAAAAATATAAATTCTTAACTTTTATAACTTTCATAAATCAAATAATATTAACATTTTGATTACTAAATATCAGTATATGTATTAAACTGACAATGCAAATTCATTTGTATTTTTCACTGTAAAGTGCAAATTATATTCTGGCCTTGGGAAGGCATAGGGGTTTTGAGCCCTACTCATGTTAATTTCTTCTCATTTTGTGTTTGACTCGGTTATTTATTGTAATTTCTGTTCGTTTCGGGTTTCATTTATTTATCGATGCTGATTTGTGGTAGTTTCATGCTTGGTAGATTATTTTAATTTATTTTTGCCCTTTTTTGGTTTAATGAAGTTCTTTACTTTTCTTTGAAAAACTTATTTTGTGGAAAAAGTTTTTTTTTAGTTAATTTTTTTCGTTTTATGTCGACACAATCTTTTCAGGGAAAAAGAAAATAATACTTTAAATCTTTTCATTTATTTAAGACTTTATAGTTTGGCCTACTATTTGTATGCAAGAGAAAAATTTTCAGCAATTTTTAACAACATCAATTTTAAGAGCAGAAGAAGCCCCGAAAGTTTGAACATAATACCCTCAGTCGCTCTAAGGATACTGCTGAGATGCCTTATTGGGAATTAGCATTAACACAGTGCATTTTGATTTAATCTTAAGGCAACATTTAGTTTTTAAACATAATGGGCAAATGGGAGGGTGGGCGTGGGATTAGTTGCCCTCCAATCACTTTCGACTATTAAAAAGGGCATTAGCCCTTTCAATTTACAATCGAATGAGCCCTTTTTGAGTTTCTATGACAACGCTCTCTATAAGCACCCTATATGCCTGCAGGGCATAAATTACAACCATTTGCCCTGAGGGCTGTTGTCATCCTCAAAGACCTAATTTCCAGAACTTTCCACTACGTTAAACAAAATGGCTATCTCAAAATTTTTATTGGATGTGTTTGGGGAAATGGTGGGCGTGAGAGGGAAGTTAGTTGCTCTTCAATCACTTTTAACCATTTAAAAGGGCACTAGCCCTTTCAATTTCCAACCAAATAAGCCCTTTTGAAGTTTATACGACAACACTTTCAATAAAAACCTTACCTGCCCCCGGGCATAACTTACAATGCTTACCCTGAGGACTGGGGGGGGGGGATTGTTATCCTCAAAGACCTAAATTCCAGAACTTTCAACTTCGTTGAACAAAATAGCTATCTCAAAATTTTGATTGGATGTATTTGGGGAAAAAGTCGGCGTGAGAGGGGGGTTGGTTGCCTTCAAATAGCTTTCAAATGTTAGAAAGGGCATTAGCCATTTCAATCTCTAATCTAATGATCCCTTTTTGAAGTTTCTACGACAATGCTTTCTATAAAAACCTTATATGCCCCAGGGTATAATTTACAACCCATGCCCTGAGGGCTGTGAGGGGGTTGTCATCCTCAGACATAATTTCCTGACCTTTCAACTACGTTGAACAAAATGGTTATCTCAAAATTTTGATTGGATGCGTTTGGGGAAATGGTGGGAGTGAGAAGTGGGTTACTTGCCATCCAATCACTTTCGACTATTAAAAAGGGCACTAGCCGTTTCAATTTCCAATCGAATGAGTCCTTTTTGAAGTTTCTATGACAATGCTTTCTATAAGAAAAAAACCTTATATGTCCCCAGGTCATAACTTACAACTCTTGTCCAGGGCTGTGGGGGGAGTGTCATCCTCAAAAATATAATTTCCGGACTTTTTAACTACGTCGAACAAAATGGCTATTTCAAAATTTTGATTGGATGTATTTAGGGAAATGGTGGGCGTGAGAAGGGCGTTAGCTGCCATCTAATCATTTCTGAATATTAAAAATGGCACTAGCCATTTCAATTTCCATTCGAATGAGCCCTTTTTGAAGTTTCTACGACAAAGCTTTCTATAGAAACCTTATATGCCCCCCGGCATAACTTACAACCCTTGCTCTGAGGGCTGTGGGGGAGTGTCCTCCTCAAAAACATGATTTCTATCAGGAAATCAACTATGCTGAACAAAATAGCTATCTCAAAATTTTGATTGAATGTGTTTAGGGAAATGGTGGGCGTGGAAGGGGTGTTAGTTGCCTTCCAATCACTTTCGACTATTAAAAAGGGCACTATCCATTCCAATTTCCCATCGAATGAGCCCTTTTTCAAGTTTCTACAACAACTCCTTCGATACGAAGTGCCCTGGTCTACAAAAAAAAAAAAAAAAAAAAAAAAAATGTGCCAACGTCGTTCTTTACTTAGGCAGCGCGATTGTGCTGCCTATGATGTATCGCAAGAACGAACTTTAGTACAAAAAATGGACCCCATATATAGTATTTTGATCAGCTCATCAAGAATTATTGACCAACATTAAACAAAATGTACATACGTCTGGGTTCAAAAGTAGATTTTTTGCCGCGGACCAACTTTCTAATATCACTACTTTACAAAGATCAAACAGAAAGCACCAATTTCTTTGGTGATTGGGCCAGGTAACCGTTACGAGTTGCAAGCACTTTTTGATTCTAGTCCAACTTCAAACTGAAGCTGGTGCTTGCCTGTTAGAACGGAGCTTTCCAGTTGAAAGCAGAAACATTGCTTAATGGAAAGAAAGCTAAGACACATACTCAAGCACTGTCTCACTTACTAGCGAAAACTATCCTTTTTGGACCAAGGGGAGAATTATACACAGCTTTCAAAAAGTAAGGTCATATTCATTAATCCAGCCTGAGGTAAAAACCACAGAGGTTTTTATCCCTTTTTAGTAACAAACTGAAATCGGTGGACTAAGAACAAAACAAGAGAAAAAAAACAGTGTTGTTCCTTCAACAAAATTGGAGTGGATATTAACGGAAATTCTTGGTCTTTTTCACATTTTAAAGGGCTTACCTTTTTTGCCAAAAATGTGCCAGAAAACGGGAATTACCGATATCCAGCTAATAGAGAAACCATGTGAAGGGGTTCACAGAATTGAAAAGGCCCGTTCAAAACGAGCATAAATCAATTCATGAAAATGTAGAAAGAGCACTCTCGAGTTTTGATGGTGTTGTTATGGGATTGGGCATTAACGTGTCTGACCTGGACAACGCGGATGACATCGGCGCTCTTGCTGCTGGTCTAGCAATTGCCCAAGCAATGTTAAATGAAATAGCACATTTCTCTCAGCTACTGGGTATGAAAATCAACACGGCCAAAACTATAGTCATGGACCTAAATATACAGTCAGTTTATCAGCTTGTGCTTTACGGACAATAATTAGAAAGTCGACAGCTGCACCTATCTTGGCTCAATAATAGACCCTCGTGGAGGGGTTGACCTTGACGTACAGAACAGAATCAACAAAGCCCAAGCCATCTTCTTAAAACTCCGCCGCCATTTGTGGATCCGGCGGGAGATCAGCATGAGGACAAAAATTTATGTCTATAAAGCGGCTGTTAGATCTGTTCTCTTCTATGCAGTCGAAACTTGGCCACTGAATGAGCTTCACCCCCATGATTTGGAAATCTTTGACCACCGCTGTCTACGAAAAATCCTAAGGATTCGATACTCCGACAGAATCTCTAATGTTGATGTGCGCCACCGCTGCTGTAACATCGAACCCGCCTCCATGATTGTCAAACAGAGAAGACTGCGTTGGCTTAGTCATGTCCTTAGAAGACCCAATGACCGCATCATAAAGCAAGGGCTTCTAGCTGCCCCGTTACCAGATTGGCGTGGGTGACCTGGCCGTCAATTTAAGAATTGGTGGACAACTGCCAAAAACGACCTTGACCCCATTTGTGGATTTCGAAAGTTTGGCAGAAAGTGGGAAAGCTGCTGGCTCCGGTTTTCTGAAGAGCTGGCCCAAGATCACGAAAATGGGAGTCAATCATATGTAGTCTTCTAGATGCCGGGTGAGGCGACCGTGTCTGATCCCGCAACAAGTACAAGTAAGCAAACACCAGGGGCATCCCAAAGGAGTGAAGGGGAAGCGTCATCTAAAGGAAGGGTATGTGTAGGTACGAGGATTTAGCGCAACACCAAAGAGTATGGGTAACTTACAAATGGAATCTAGCGCCAGCGTCGACAAAAAATCTCACCGCCAGCTAGTGTTTGACAATGCTTACCTTTTTTCAGTGTAATAAGAATAATTAATTTAATTCGTATAGGTGGTAAAATTAGTAAAGTAATGAGATTCTGATTTCAGTTCCTGACGGAAAAACGATTACAAAGCTTAAAAAATGCTAGGCGTTACCAAACCCTCGATGGCGTTTTTTTTACTGACACTAGTGCCAGTTTCCACTCTTACAAGCTACCCATATTCTTTGGATAAAACCTTGACATTAAAGAACTAGTCATACCATAAAATTCACGTTTTCATGTGTCAAAGCACAAATGACAATACGTTATTCCCTTTTTCAAGCTTATTTTGCGTGTCTATCGAAGTATCAATACAAACTGAAAAGCTTCAGATTTATCTATCCTGGCAAATACTCCCGCTCTCCCTACCGATAATCGAAAACACTTTTGTCAAACTACAGCAATAAGAAATGAATATTTATTTATTTATTTAAGATAAGCACAAATTCACAGTAGTTTGCATACACAGTACCCAAAATGTAAAATGCAAAAATGTCTCACAATTGACAAGAATCAGTGCAAGAACTTATTGTTTAAAGAAATTGTTATCCATGACACAATTACTTTCTAGTCCTTCTTTCCATTTCATAAAAGAAACCATATTAGAAAAAATTAAGGAAACTCGCTAGATCCAAATTTAAAACAAGTGCCACGATTAAGAACTTAGGTGAACATTATATGGATGATAGTAGTTTTTTTTCTATCTAGCCTATATTATTTTAGACACTAACAAAATTATTTCTACCTTAGACACAGATTACAACACATTCCTGGTCAGTAAATGTCTTCCTTTTTTCGAGGGGGGGGGGAGGACCTCAGTTTTATACTCTTTTCACCTGGGGCTGTCTATCAGAAACAGGTGAGGGAAAAAAGCCAGACAGGTGTACACGATATTTTCGAGGAGAGGGAGAGAGAGAGAGAGAGAGAGAGAGAGAGAGAGAGAGAGAGAGAGAGAGAGAGAGAAAGGGGGGCAGGCAATAGTAGAACAACATTTTTTATAATTTAAAGTGCCCAAAAATTCCGGAAAACTTGAAGTTTTTGGCGGCGTCTTCTAAGTTCCTGGGGAGAACCCCTTTCTGTGTAAAAGCTTTTTTTGTAATTTACTTTAGAAATACTTACTATTATGGCGAGTAGGAAGCAACTGAAGTTTACACTTCGGCTGATTTCTTCTTAGATTATCAAAATCTTCTAAGTAACAAAGATCCATCTTAAAGGCAATCCTAGTAAAGCAAGCATTTTGAGACGCCTTAAAAAAAAAAAAAAAAAAAAAAAAAAAAAACGGTCTTATGAGGGACAATCCCTGTGTGTAGGTATCTATAGAGATTTTTTTTTTTAGGAATACTTGCTATAATGGTGACTAATGTATGACTGAATTTCTACTACGTTCCCAGATTTCTAAGAGCTTATCAGATACAGAGATTCATTTTAAGAGCAAACAAATACAGCTACATATTGTAATTAAAACAGTATTCACCTTTTCAAGGCTTCCAAAATTTTTTATTCTCTTTGGCGTCTTGGCCAATTAACCAGAAGCTTTTTGAGAAACATTTAAAAGATTGTGCACAAATCGCATTTCAGCAACATGAGCCCCTCCTTTTCTCACCAGCATAACTATTTACATAGCTTTTAAAATTAGTTAACGTTAAATTTTACGGGTTTTCCCTGCAAATCAATCTTTCCCTTAATTGAAAATATTTGCAATTGCTGATGACGATGAGAAAATAATAATACTATTTCAAGCTAATCCACTAATGGTCTTGACCTCATCTCTAGGGTTAAATGCAGGTACGGAAAAAAGTTGCTGGTGGGAGAATATATCTGATCTAAAAGTCCACCAGTTTATCCCAATTTTGAACAAGACAAAAATTTGCGTCCTTTCTTCCTTAGTCTTATTCATGATTCATTTCGAGTAAAAAAAAAAAATATTTCGATTAATTATAAGGCAAGACTATCTAATTAACAAAGCTATATATATTAAAAAAAAACGACTCGATTAATCCTTAGACGAGACTACATTATATACTTGGCTATTTCAAAAAAAGAGAAAAGAACACATTTAGCCTGTCACAAATGGGTAACGTCTGTTTTTATCACTGAGTCACCACGAAAATTTTTTAAAAAAAAAAAAGCTGAGTTAAATTTGTCCTTGTAGAATCCGCGAATTGACTTTAACCTAAAAGCTTTACATTTCTTCCTGTGATCTTCTGACGCAGCGTGCCACCTTCTTCCTGAATTCTGTATAGTTTTCGCGCCATTCTTTCTGAAAGAAAAATTTATGAGAAAGCTAAAAAAAGAAAATAGACAGATCAAGTACCGTTTTAAGTCCTTTTCTTTGACGATCAAAAAGTAAAAAAATCCATGAAAATGGGCATCAACCTTAAAAAGTAAATGGTATACTGATATGAGAGGAAATTGTAAAAAAAAAGAAAAAAGAAAAAAAAGTTGAATGAATAGTCAGGGTCTGAGCGAGTGGATGGAAGTGACAAAACTGCTTTTTGTTTTTGCTAGAGTATATATATATATATATATATATATATATATATATATATATATATATATATATATATATATATATATAAATATATATATATATATATATACTGAGGGGCAAACAGGGGCCGGGTAAGAGAAGTAGCCGGAGATTTTTTTCGGTTTGAAACTGGAGTATATGATGTAGGGCAATAAAGCACGACTATCGCTTTCTTACTTAACCACAGCAACAACCAATTAGTACTATGATAGATCCCATTTTTTAATGACGAATTTAGTATTTTGATTACATTTCCGAAATCTCCTAAGTATATAAACCTTGGCCCAAGAACTAGCCTGAAACAAGTCCTACAATCCGAATTAAAGGATGGGGGAGTGGAGGGTGGTTTCCTCAAATATTCTAGTAAGAACATGCACCAGAAGTTGTCGAATCCAGCATGTAGCACTAGTCACTTTTCCGTACATAGCTACTACACTATTCATGGTTGCAGCTACCCGTAGTAACCAAAAATTTAAAAACAATTTTTGGAAAAAATATTCAGTGACAAAAAATTGCAATTTAAATCTGACTTCGATGATAACTATTAATGGCAAAAGTTTATTGCAAAGACAAATTTATGATGATTTTGAAAAATAGCCTGAAATCTTCAAAGTTGGTGCCCGATCAAGCAAAATATGGCACATTGAAATCGCTATGGTCCCATACACGAAAGTTACAGCCCCCACCTTGAAACACAAGGGAAATCTCTTTTTTTTTGCATTGGTAGCACTGATGTTTCCTCTTTTTTTCTTTCTTTTTTTTCGTCACCACTAGCGAGGCACTGGAACATCATAAAGAGGTGTTTAAGGACTCGTTTGAAAGGAAATTGGTATATCTAGTGCCTTTTGTAAGGATTAAAGACACAATATTAAAATAAAATGCAATTTTTGACAATTACCAAAACGGAAAATATTTTGGGGTGGATTGTTTCTTGCCTTACTTATTTCCAGCTTAGGAAAGTTTTAGGTATACACTCCTGTTTCGCGGCTACGGCGTCCGCCACAACCTAGTAAAGAACTACATGTAGCCCATGATAACTAAAAGTTTTTCAAAAAACTAGGAGTAGGGAAAGTATTAAAGTATTATTCGAAAGAGTAATTATGAACATTGGTACCAAAAGTTCTCTAGTACTGAACTCCAAAAATCAACTTATTAAGTAAACTGTGATGAGAGAAAGGGGAAACAGATACCTTAGATCATGCTGAGGAGACTATATCTGCTGCTTACTTTCTAGTAGTCGAATTAGCGGCTTTAATTAGTGTTAGCATCATATTTGGTTACCACAGAGGTATTACTATTATAGCACCGGTGGTAGATAATTAGGAGTACAGGCAGTATTATCCTAGAGAGTAATTAACTGAATAGATGGCAATTGAGTAGAATGCTCACTTAGTTTCAATCGTTGATTGACACCCATGGCAAGGTATCTTTTCAATAAGCTTACCATAGTTCATTCCTTCAATTTGATTTTCTTCTAAAGATCACAATCTGCTCAATACGACATATGCTTGACCTTTTCCGAAAATCTCTCCCAAATGGATAACTGCTCTATCGACTGTTTATCCTTACATTTTATGCCCTGAGCATGTCCAATAGAGAATTAAGAAAGTAAATAGAATTTTATTGCCCATCCTATTGCACAAAAGCACACAACTGACGAAACAAACAACAGGAAAACACAACGAATATAAAATCAACACTTCACCAACGAGGAGCCCATATAAATACGTTCAGGAAAGTAGAATCAAAATTTAGCCGCTTTTTAAACGACTCAGTTCTGCTTCAAATAGAATCTAAGGGGCTAGTGAATCCATATCTGGTCAATACAGTGGTGTTGCTAGTCCAAATCGACAGCCAAAGTAGATAGTTCGCATATTTTTAAAAACAATTTCTAATATCAGTAATGTCACTTCGAGTGAAAAGCTACTAAAAAGGCGAAACAGCAAGCAAATGCGGGACTACAAAAGCATTGTTAATAGATCCTAGGATACAGCAACTAAACTTAAATTTCATAGTAACTAACAGGCCATAAGCTTTCCTAGTAGTATTTACAAAAAAATCTTTTAACAGAGTTTGGGTTGCATGCACATTTTTTCCAATCGGCACTCTAAGATAAGTAGAGCGATCTAATTTTGGTTCAAATAAACAATTTCCCATTTTTAATGGGTTCTGAAACATTTTCCTCTTGTTTTAAGTCTACTTTTCTAAAATATAATTCAGTATATGGATAAAACTGAGCCTAAGCTACCGAATGGTAGAGAAGCTGACAGCGAAAATAACATTAAAAACTTGCATAGCCAAGCATAAACCGTAAGAGTTAAAAACCCTTGGAACAACAAAAGCAATATAATTGAGTTAATTCTGCAACTCTAGTTAAGCAACCAACATATAGAACCCTCACATATCAGTTTGTATAATTTATCTATCATTATTTTTCCTTGATATCTTTTTTCCAAGTTTCTAAATGTTTTAAGTTAATATTACCAGGTGTCAGGGATCTGAGGCAAATAGATTAATTTTCTTCGTGTTGTGAATTGGTTAGCATAAATAAAAATTAATATCTCTTACAGGACTATTCATTAAGACATGTTCAACTTGCAACACATCTTGAGGAACGACTTACTGGTGTAACTAGAGGTAACAATGAATTATTAGCCCTGTAGAAAGCATGAAGGAAGAAGAAATTTCGGTACTTACTGCAGCATCTACATTAGCTGGACTCTGATCATTTGGATCTGCCAGCATTGAGATCACAGAAACAAGAATTGTTTCAACCGTGTGAACAGGGAGCCACCTTTCTGAAGCCTTCTCATACCCATACTTATCCTCACCTGGCTCATGCAAAATTGAAATACACACCTCGCCATTCTTCTCAACTATAAAAAAGTCGTTTATTAATAAGTAATGACTAAATTGAACTACCTAATCGACTATTATATGCTACCCTTTAGGGGCCAACAAGCTTGAGCAGAATTAATAATAGATATTGTATTATAAATTTTTTCAAAAAAAAAGAAAATTAAAGACATTTTAAAATTGTACCTCCCCAAATAATTCTTACAACCAGGGCTGTGGAGTCTGTTATAAGTTATAACCGACACCGACTCCAGACATTTTCAATATACCGACTCCATTCAGCAAAATTTTACTAAAACTCCGACTCCACAGCCCTGCTTACAACAAACTTTTTACTAAAATAAAAAAAAGTTAACCATAATTCTTATGGCCAGTGATAGGTATTCCAGAAAAGTAACGAGTCTAGCAACACTATAAGCGATCTAGTAACGAGGCACTATCGTATTTTATAGAACACATGAATCATTCCATGACTCATAGCTCAGTACATAGCTCATACCTGCCCATAACTCAGTGCAAGCTTCAACTCCAGTTAGGTTAGCTTTATGACTGCTATTAGCAATGTTGTGTTTTAGTTTTGCGTCACGCAAAATTGAACAGCAGAGTTTGGAGCAATGTTGTACTCACATACTTCATATTTTTTGGCACTTTTGACATAACAATAAGTTATCAAACTTATCATAAATGGGTACAATGAGCAATCACAATATTCAGCATATCAATAATACTCCTTGGTTTAACACAGTTATTGAAAAAATATATTTTTGCAATAGCATTCCTTATTAAGAGCATACCTTGCGTATAAATAAGAGATAATCAGATTGGGAACTTGAGCCCCCCCCCCCCGAAGAACATGACTATAAAAAAAATTGTTTGGCAATATTCAGAAAAAATTATATTGTTTTTGGACAAAATTTCAAATATTTGCTTCATCCCCTGAGAAGTTTTTGCAATTACTTATGAGCAGTAGAAAACAATCAACAACTAGCTAGTTACTTAAAAAATAGAAGTTACTTCTGCACTACCTATTAGATGCACACATAAACATAGTTACACACAGATACAATCCTAAAAAGGAGAGAGGGTATCAAGAAAAAGAAAAAAGTACATTTTTGGCCAATAAAATCTTCAAGAAAGGACACTTTTAGGCTGTGGATTTCAATGCTTCCTCAGAGATAAGGGGTAGAATCTTTGGAAAAGCACTGAAGGGGATCCTCCAGATGTCATCTAAATTCTGACACTATTAGACTATCAGTCATCAAATTTAAAATAAGTTTTGATATTCTTGTATGATTAATGCCATTATTGATTTTTTATTATATATTTTTACAGATTTTTTTTTGAATACAGAAATGGTTTATATTATTGTAAAAGCCTGATAGAAAAACAATTTAGCTTGACTCTTTTTCTGTCTAAAAAAAAAAAAAACTAAAAGGAAAATAAGAATGAAGAAAGAGAGAAAAAAGGTGAACAGCAATGTTAGGTTAAGAAATCGTTCTTCATATAATTTTACTTGGAAATTCAAAGATCCGCCCATCTGACCAACTTCTTCTTCTATTTAACAGCAGGCGGGCTTTTCAGTAACACTATTTAGCCCTTTTCCTTTTGCTTCACTCTGTGGGCTACAGAGCTAACCAAGAGCGACCAAGTGCGACCAAGTCGATTATATAGGCATTCTTCTTCTTCTTCTTCTAATTCACAGCAGGCGGGCTATTCAGTTGGTACTATTTAGCTCTTTTCTTTTTGCTTCACTCTGTGGGCTACAGAGCTACTGTCTTGGTTGTCTCTTATTTATTAGATGTTCTCAGATATCTTTCAGTAGATCTTTTGACTCAAGGAGTTCAAATATAAGATGATAGCTATCGATTTCTGTGCTCTGTTTGCAGGTATAGTTGGCTAGGCTCTTGGCTGATAGTGAGATTTTGTGGTGTTTGAAGCATTTTAACAGTTTACAAAGCAAGGTATGTTGTGCAGACGTCAGCATATTGCATTCAAATAGACAATGGTCAATTGTTTCATTATTCATATTACAATGCCTGCAATGAGGGGACAGGGGAATTGAACCACTTGAATTAAAAAACTAATATGAGAATGCAAGGAAATTTAGTCCATTTGTTCCAGAACGAATTCTATGATAAATTTTAGATAGATACTTATTGGGAAAGGGGGAAAGGATAGGATTAATCTTATTAAAATTAATATCTGATAGCCTCCATCGGTAAATATCTCTAATTGGGATTGGTCTCCCACTTGGCTGGTCAATATTTATAGCATTTTTTGCTATTTCATCAACCTGATGATTACCACTTATGCCAGAGTGGCTAGGAATGTACTGAAAATAAGTTTTTATGCCACTTGAAGCAACATTATCTATAATACTGAGACAATGATAAGTGTCAATGTCCAACTTATATTGAGGAGCTGAGGCCAGCAACTCAAGGCTTGATAGAGAGCCGGAATATACGATAATATTATTTGAATTTTCAATCAAAGGTTGGTTTTCCTTAAGGTGTTCTATTGCCATGATAATGGCATTTAAATCAGCCGACATTATAGATAAATTATTAAATAATCTCTCGCCCATTGTAATTTTCAGGTGAGGAAGGAAAACACCACTTGCAACCTTCTCATTCATTTTTGACCCATCAACAAATATTTGGAAGTGATTTTTATAGGTAATTGTATCAAGTTCTGCAAATTTTTTCTGGACAAAAGCAATGGGGGTTAAATCTTTATTCCACTTTGGGAAGTCATTATTTATTATGGGACTTGACCAATTCCATGGGGGAAATCGGGGGAAAGTGGGTGCAATAGACTTTGCTGGTATGGGGAACTTCTTCTGAATATTGGCATACTCATCTGCAATGCCTCTATACATGGCTGGATTTCTTAACCAATTATGTAGTGTGTGTGTGAGCTATTTGATTCAATTTTTGTAAGGTGTTTTGTCAAGAGAAAGCTACGTCTCTCCCTTATTGTTGTTAATCCACTCTCCATAAGCAGAAACTTGGTGCTTGTGGGTTTCCTACGACCAGATATGAGACGTATTAATCATTTTGTGTTTTAATTTTTTGCATCTGGGTCTTTGCACATGCACCATAGACGACGAGCTCATAATCAATATGGGGTCTTATATTTGATTTATACAACTGGTGTAAGGTTTTCTCCTTACAGCCCCAGGGTGTGGAAAGAAGTCTTTTTAGTATATTTGTTCTTCTATAGCATTTTTTTATTGTGTTTGAAATGTGGAGGTGGAAATTAAGTTTTTGGTCAAGCATGAGACCTAGGTAATTAATATGATTATCTTCTGGAATAGTTGTTTTATTTAGAGTTAGTTTTGCATTAACATGGTTTTGCTTTCGGTGAAATTGGATTATTTTTGACTTGGTGGGTGCACTGGGTAAATCTGAATGTTGACAGAATTTTTCCAACTGGAAAAGTGACTTTTGCAGATTGGACTGTGCTATCTGAAAGGTGTTGCCAGATGACCATAGCACTAGATCATCAGCATATTTTAGATTCGTGTGGGGTATGCTCACATCCCAGAGATATAGGGCAAATAGGAGGCATCTGAGAACTGCTCCTTGAGGAAGGCCTTTTACTGTTTTTTGTTGGTACGAATAGGCTGAACCAACACGAATGATGATACTTCTCATTTCTGTAAAGGAATTTATAGAAGATACTAGCTTAGGGGGTATTCCAAGGTTTGCAAGTTTGTTTAAAAGGATTTGGTGGTTCACATTGTCATATGCCCCTTCAAAATCTAGGAAAGCTGCAACTAGGACATTATTTTTTGAGAAAGATTCATTTATTGCATTTGTTAACAAAATGAAAGCATCTGTTGAGGAGTGGTGTTTCCTGAATCCAGTTTAAGTGTGAGGGATCATATTATTTTTTTCAACAAACCAGAGGAGTCTGTGATAGATCATTTTCTCCATTATTTTCCCCATCACAGGAGTAATTATTATAGGCCTATAAGACTCAGGGTTATGTTTTGGTTTATTTTTCTTTAGGATTGGTAGGAGGGACGAACACTTCAATATATTGGGGAACATAGAAGATGCCCAAGCGTGATTATAACAAATTAGCAGTTCTTGTTTGTATGAAGGTGAGATTCTTTATCCATGTAGGGTGTATATTGTCATAGCTGCCGCTAGTTTTGGTCCTAATATGATGTATTGCATTATTCAATTCCTGGATTGAAAATGGATTAGTTATGTACTCGGATCCTGGGCGCGGTTGGTAACTTGGGTTCATAGGAATTGGGGACAGTTTGCTTTGATTATTTGATGTTAGCTTATTAACAACAAGAGTTGCAAATAGGTTAGCTTTTTCATTATCATTGTCATAATGGGTATTATTATGTATAAGCTCATACAGGAGTGGGTTGGGGAAGTCTTTTTCCCACAGATGTGGCTTATGACTTTATGTATAATTGGCTCATGTGTTTCTCTCGAGAGATTATTTTCAAAATTGTTCCAGTAATTATATTTAGCTTCTGTAATAGTCCTTTTTAGATTAGATTATGCTTGTAATTTTTTTAAATATGTCGTAAGTGATGTTTTTTTTTATGAAATATGTCCCAGCTGTCTTTTTTATTCTCAACTTATTTAGGCACTCATTTGTCCACCATCCTTTAGGAATGTTTTTAGTGAATATTTTCTTAGGTTTTGTCTTGGGGATATCATGGTTAGCTGTATTTATTAGTAAAGATGTCAAGGCTTCAGCATGTGTGTCAACTGTTGTGTTTGAAATGCATGAAATTTGGGTGAAACTTGTAATTTCATCATTTAGCTTATTTTGGAACATGACCAATTTGCTTTAGTGTTGATATATTTGGAGGTGTGAGATAGAGTTTCAGCAGGTTCATTTAGGGAGCAAACTATAGAAAAGTGGTCAGTACATAGACTATCAATTTTATTTATGTTAATTTTATTCAACAAATTTAATGACACAATTTGTAGGTCATTGTGGAGAATCTGCCACTTTTGGGGTTGAAATATGTATTCAGGTTTGGAGGGGTAGCAACAGCTAATTCATTATTATTTGAAGTCATATGCTCAATGAATTTACCAGCTTTATTTGCTGGTTTATTCCCCCACAAAAGGCTGTGGGCATTGAAATCTCCACAAATAATGATATTTTTTAAAATATTAGGATTATTTTTATAATTAAAGAAATCCATGGCATCTGTAGTTTGGCCATTAGGGCTATAAAAGCTTATTATGTAGGTTTTTAAATTATTCAGCCAAACACTGATACCAATTGCATCAACATCATTTGCAAAATCTGTAAAATTGATGCCAAAAAATTTTATATTATTTTTAACTAATAAAGCTACCCCACCTCCTTTTCTCTCTGAAGATCTATCCTTTCTGAGGATAGCATATCCCAGAAACTTAATTTGTTGATTTTGGGTTAAATAGGTTTCCTGGAAGCAAGCAATATTAATGGAATTATTATTCATAAAAGATATTAGTTCATTTAGCTTATTTTCTGTGAGTGATCTTACACTCCATTGGAGTATTGATATATGTTGTGTTGTTGATTTATTCTTCATATGACTGTGTCTCAATGTTCAGCTTTGTTAAAAGTAAAGCAAGATCTTTTTTTGCTTGAATGAGCATATCATCTGGGGTGTAGATTTTTGCCAATTCTGCAATGATTTTTGTTTTCTGTAGTTGATGTATGTTCATGGTCCGAACTGCATTACAGTTTAGAATGAATAAGCATATATTTGGGGATTGCATTTTTGGTTGTGCATCCTGTTTGTTGGTTAAGGGATTAATTCCTGGTAGTGTTTCTGGTTTGTTTCTTCTTGGGAGGAGGGCCAGGCTGACCTCATCTCACCAGAAAAGGAGGGTTGTTGACTTGGATTTCTTCTGATCCGGATGTGCGCCCGGGGGCTTAGCGGCGGGTGTTTTATCTGGGGTGCTTGAAGCATGGGGGGCGATTGACGTGGGGGTGTTGGTTGGTTTCTTTAATGGCTTTATTTGGTATTGTTGGGCAGCATTTGCTGCCTTTACTGCAAAGGGGTATGGGAAGGCCTTCTCTGTTGATATTTGGAGTGTTAGAGCTCTTTTCTTGTATGCAGGGCATAGTGATTTATTTGTAGATTCATGTGGGCCTTTGCAATTGATGCATGTAGGCTGAGTGTTGTTGCAAGTTGTCAGCTCTTTAGGATGGAAAGCTTTACAATTACTACACTCTCGGAGAATTTCATTGCATTTGTTTGTCGTGTGTCCAAGTTTGAGACATTTCTGACACTGGATAGGCTTAGGTTTTCATCCCTTGTGTGGTTTGATTTGCCCAAATGGGAATAATTTTTCTGGGATATTAATTTTTCCCTTCAGTGTGAATAAGAAGGATCTGCTAGTTTTCAGGCCATTAAAGTGAGGCTTGCCAAGCTGGATGACATCCTATACCGGGATTGTGTTTTAAATCCTATCTGATAGCCCTTCTTTTAATTCCTAAGTGAATATCTCTGGAAGACCATAATAAACTACTATATTTGTCGATGAGTGTCTTGGGTTCATGTTAGATGCAGTAATTCGGGTATCAGAAGGGATTTTAGGTTAATTATTGTGTCTGCTGATTTCTGATCTTCTACAGCTATTAGCAGAGATCCATCACGGTTAATATTAAGAGAGAACATTGATTTACGAATTTAAAAATTGCAACTCTTATTGCAGTGATCATTTTTATTTCAAAGGGGGTAGTAGGAGTGATTTTAAGGTAAATTCCTAAGTTTTCGGAGGGAGGATCTTGGGCAAGGAGAGGGGAAATGCTTTTGATTGGGGACATTTTTTTCCTTTTTTTAGAGCTTCTAGAGAGGACCTCTTGAAACCCATTATCATCATTTATGGTTACATTAGCCCCTACACTTATCATTGTCCTATTCTCCGAATTGGAGCTATCATTTGAACTTTGAGATAGTGTGCTTGACCAGCCAAGATGGGTATCTTTCACTATGGCACTTTCACTGGCATTTGAGGTGGGATCTGGGGGGACTTCTTTTTTGGAGGACTTCTAAACATTGCCTATTGGAAAAAGCTTTAAAAAAAGAAAAAAAAAACTAAAACAAGAAGGGATAATAGAATGATATCAAACCGTTTGCACTATACTATGGGGAGGAGAAACACCACAGTATAGCCCTGAGGATGAGTTGAGCAGGAATGGTTCGGTACAACTGCTGATTAGAAGCGATAATAATTCACAAGAAAATTTATTTTAAATTTCTTATAAAGTTGCTGCTGTGGCTGTGTGCCACAGCAGCAACATAAAATTCATATTCATATTAGAAATACAATTTCTCACACTTATCTCCCAACAGAACACACCAAACGCCGCATATCAGCTCCATATATTTCCATAGTCTCTGCTAAGCTTCAATTCAATCGCCATTATCTGGCAATGCTGTACCTCACTGTTGATCTCCCTCTCATCCTCTATATTTCAACCATCTGGAAGATTCTTACAGACGCTGATAAATTGAAAATCCACCCCACTTTCCTCATAAAACACCTACTGAGATATCCAATTTGGACACACAGTTCAAAGCTCATCAATAGTCTTCATATAGCAGATCCTACCATGACTGTTGCTAAACTTATTGGAAAACAACCAAAAGATTTCAAAACATGCTTAGAACCAACTCATTCTGCACTAGAATGAGTTTTGCTCTTTCGTTTTTTTTGTAGTGCTCCAATATTTTGTTTTTGTATGAAGACGGGTTTTCAATAAATACCAAAATACTTACTATTGGGATGCCAAACATCAGTGATAAACTTCATCTTTGGAGGTCGATGTGGATATTCTTTGGGGAAAAACAAATGAGCTTTGAAGAAACCGCCCTCACTGAAAGAAGAAAAAGGATGTGAACACAAAAACATAAAGTAAATTATCATAGGTTGCTGTGTGATAATAAATTATCACAAACAACCAGGCATAACAATATTGCATATTCATTAAGCTGCAGTATGAAGGCCAGAGAAGAAAAGAAACAGAGAAGGTCAAATAGCATTATTAGGTGTCTACAGTATTTTAATGTCTTTGGTAAATGCCTATTCACAATGAGATTTAACAAGTTATGAGATTTAGCTAGTACAAATTTGAGCCAATCAGAGAATTCTATGAAAAATCTGATAGACTCAAATTAGCACTAGCTGAATCTTAATATTAGTAAAATCTCATTATGATTGGGCCTTAAAATAGACAAGCCTAATCTGGATGGCAGCACATACTGGTTTACCATAACAGCTAATAATTTTTGCTTAGAGCATTCAAATGTCCAAGTCGACAAGTTCTAAATAGTTTTGAAGAAAACTTTGACCTGTTAAAGTACAGTTTCCATATATTTTTAGTTACAATTGATGTTGCAAGACCTATAGCCCAAATAAGGATTACACCCACAACAACTAATGTACAGAAAACAGTTCCCACATTCAAGATCCTACCTTTTTTTTAATTGGTTGAAACTCAATACAAGCTATAATTTTTATAGCTTAAATAGTAACAAGCGCATGCTAAAACATAGCTGTATGTAATGTAATTAACTTCATCTCTAAATGTACATTGCCTCTGTAGTACAAAATATAATCATAAATACACATAGGTACATCCCTTAGAGAGGGGAAGGGAGGGTTGAAAAAATACATTTGAGCACTAGAAGGTTATGCCCCATCTACCCTTCGCCCTGTGTGCAGGTAATGCTATTTTATTGTGCCATGTTAGATATATAATATTAGACATCGACTTTTGATAGGGTAAACAGTCACTTTCTGGACAAACTTCGTTTGATATTTGGAAGGAAACAGTAGAGCTGCTTGAATAAAAATTTGAGGAAGTAGCTCAGATAATAATTTCTGAAAATTTCCAGAAGTTTCCATCACAAAACCCTGTTACTTTTCTAAAAATTTACCTATCCACGGGCTGTAAAATGACTATTTACCACAGTACAAAAAAAAAACACATGTGCAAGAGAGAGGTAGTCTGGTTACTTAACATATTATTTGTTCAATCTTAACAGAAATTTTACTATTGGCATTATTAACTTTGAGTGGACCCAATATATGGTGAACCCAGTTGACTTTTTGCCATTATTTGAACGAAGTGCCAAGAAAAGGGCGTTGGAAACATTGTGCAAGTTTCTACCACTACATCTTATTTACAAGTGCGATTAACGAAGTTACTGTTTACTTAAGTGTTTTCATGTTGTTCAAATGTTCATGTTTTCTTTTTTCTCTCCTGTACTAGGCCTACTCTGCTTTTTCTTTTTTGTATGAGCAGGCACCAATTAGATTATTATTATTATTAATGAGCTAATTATTACAACTTGCCATATCTGGAAAACAACTAGATATCTATTTTTTTTTTATCAATTCCCTACCTAAAAAAACACTATTTACAACCATAGCAGCACACAGACTGGCGAGGGGTTTCTCTGAGACTGGTTTGAGGGAATACACCCAAAAGCAAAACCATGGAATAAAAATGCACTTTTTCATGTTTGGCCACCCCCTTTGATAAGGGGGTGGCCTTATCAAAGATAAAGTAAATTCCTCACTATAATTGTAAAAAAAAAAACAAAAAAAAAACACACACAATTCTTGGCAGTACAGACCAGTCCCCCAAAAAAGAGACAAACCAACAAACAAAAACTTATTCACCCCATCAAACTATATGTACATGAGGGCTTTCATGTTAGATGGTCAAATTAAATTTGGAAGAACATTTCAGAGCCTTACAAAAATTTTAAGTGCCAATTAAATCATGAAAAGAGATGATAACAATAGAATCCATTCATTCTTGGGAAAATTATTATACCCCTCAAAACCCTGAACAGGAAGGATATGTGGCCAAAGTACAAGACAAATTAGCTTCCTCCATTATTATAGCAAAGAGATTACACTTCATAATTTTTACTTCAAATTGTTCTGCATATACAAAATAGACATGCTTGTCTCTTGGGCAAAGGTGCTTATGGAAAATGTTAGATACCTATTTGAAAAAGTTAGCATAAAAAAAGCCCTGAAGAAAACTTTTTGACTGTCAAAATCTAAAATAAAATTGTAAACTGATTAGGTCATGTTTTATTGGTGAGATAATAGGCTGCAAAAAAACAGAAACCTGGACATCTTAAATGAGGTGAGAGGGTATCATCTAAAGATGATAAGAACTTAACAGGATACAGTAGAAAGAAAGATTTGAGTAAAGTACAAATAGGATATAATGGGGAAGGAACAGCAGTGGTTGCCTCAGGTGGCCTAGTGCTGCTATGACTTGTTAGTGGTATTAGAAAGACTAGCAACATATACATAGAAGCAACATTAAATTTTACGCCTTCAGACAATAAACAGATGAAATCCATAAAAAAGGAAAATCGTTTTGATAAACTGTTGAATTTTTATGAAGCATATATCAAACCAACTAGTGGGTGGTTTCCATATTCCAAAATAATACAAATTATAAAATAAACTTAGAAAAAATTAAAATCAATAAAGAGCTTAACAAGCAATTGTATCTTACTATAACGTATCAGGAGGGCCAATGATTAGTACCTCCCATCTGTAAATATCTTCATCATCAATTAATCCTGCAGAAAAGCCTTCTACTGGGTTTCTTTTTAATTCTGAAAAAAAGAAAACATTAATTTTCGTAGTTAAATACAATAATTTTAAAAGCATCTGTTTTAATTATAAAACAAAGAAAAATAAAAAGTGAAAATTTAGTGTATATTAAAGACTATTGAACTCAAAATTATTTGAGGAAGATCTAGCATGATTCATAAATTAATTCAAAGTAATTTCAGTTGACAGAAAGGAGGGTGTCCTTCAATACTTTGCTTAAGACTTTGAGGTTTTTTTTTAGTTAGAATTTTCTGGACATTCTTAAGGCTCTAACCAGAATTCAACCAGTAGCAGAAATCAACAGAATTACAAAAGCTGCCAACACTTTAGCAGCACATTTTGTGTTTTGGCAGCTTTTCTTTGAACAAAAAGTATTTTTATATGTAAAAATGGTATTTTCAGATAAAATCTACCAATAAATTTGAAAACTGCCAAGTAGCATTGCCACATTGCTACCCAACTTTTTGTCAAGCAGGTCTAGACATAAAATTTTCATCAGCCTATGTCAAAAGACTAGCATGTACCAAGAAAATCATTTAGGTAGAACAAAATCCACTACTGAAAGTTTCATTCTCCTGACCCAACTACTTTCCAAGATAGCAAAAATCCTCTGAACTAAATTGTAACTAGAAAGAAAGTTTAGATTTTGTTTTTGGGTGGAGATCAGGGGTATAAAAACCAAAATATTCCTTGGACATACTTTAGGCTATAAATTTAGATTTAAATTTTCATTAATCAATTTCAAAAGACTAGTATGACTAGGTGACCTGGAGGAGTGACATCTCTTGACGAAATTATAGCAAAGTAAACACAGCATTGCACTGGATCCAATTAATGGGTAAATGCTTGGAAGATTATTTGACTGCATTTCTGCTAATTTTTGTATTGGTTTCTATTTTTCCCCAAAGAATCCATAGCTTGGCTTGCTATTTGTATGCTGGAGAATACTTTTAACAACATATACCCTTTCAAAAATCTGGACACAAATAGCAGGCTATTGTTGAATTTAGTCTTATGCCTCCTCAAGTTGACTTGAAAATAAAACTTAATACACTTACCAAAAATTTGTATCGATGCTCTTTGACAACCTGGATACACTTACACCCTTTGGATTAAGTCAAATTGTAAGAGCAGAAGTAGTAATAGTAGCAGTCCTGAAAGTTTCAAATGAATACCCTCAGTTGTTCTTAGGATTTTGCTGAGATGTCTTATTGGCAACAAGCATACACCCAGTGTCTTTTGACTTACTTTTAAAGCATAATGCACAAATTGCATAACTGTGAGGGGGTTGACATACCCAATATCCTTAGAAATACAGTTACTGGACTGTTCAACTATGCTATACAAATAGCTATCTCAAAATTTCCATTTGATTTGGTTAGAAAATTAATGAGCTTGGGAAGAGAGCTGCTTGCCCTCCAATCACTTTTGACTCTTAAAAAGTGCAATAGAACTTCTAAATTCCAATCAGATTAGCTGCTTTAAAAGTTTCTATTATTTGAAAAAAACTATGTTTTCTAAAGAGTTAAAGAGGCTGAGTCACAAGTTCGAACCTTAAAACGTACAGGGACTAGGAGGTACAGTTGGGGGCTGCCACCCCCCAAACCCCCTGCTTTTGCAGCCTCTTTTGTTAAGGTTTTTATTTTGGGGGTCTTCCACCCCCCCCCCAACCCCAGCTTTTTCCCTTACAAAGAAATGCTTTGCAACACAAACGAAGTCTGCTGGAATTTTTTAACGTAAGAACATCCTATTGCATCTCTTTGATTAGAAACAGGACTGAGCCTGTTTGCTGGATTTTTTACAGGAGATTTTTCCCTAACTGATAACAAGCTATAATGTGATGAACTTGGTACGACCAACTGATTGCAGGCTACAGGAACTTTAAAAAGAGCTAATGAATTAAACTGAATATTTGATGAATAATGATATTAATTGCTTACTTATATTAATAATTGCTTACTTATATTATTTATATTAATTGTTACTGTAATTTTAATGTTTATTTCAATATTAAGTACAAAAGAAAATATTTGTCATAAAATTAGTTTTCAGTAAAGCACCAATGATGCAGTATGTTTTAGACTTTTACAGTGAGAGAAGGAGGTCACACCCAAACTCTTGTTTGTGGTGATTTTTGTTTGTTTCAAGCTTGATTTGCATATTCAATTTAAGTTTCACTTGTTTTAAGATTTATTTATTAATTTACATTAATATCTATTTTATGTTTGTTTGCATTGATTGTTTATATAATTACTGTTCGTTTTAAGGTTCATTTATACTTCAATAGGAAAATATTTTTTTTCGTTTTAAGCTTGATTTTCATATTAAATCTAAGCATTACTTGCTTTAAGATCTATTTATTCATTTATATTATTACTTGTTGTATGTTTTTGCTATGATTGTTTATTTAATTTCTGTTCGTTTTGGGTTTCATTTATTCTTTAATAGTAATTTCTGGTTGTTTGAATTTTACCTTAATTACCTTAATTTGCACTTCGGAGCAAATTAATGTCCATACTGGATCTGTTCTGCTCCTGGTCAATGATGGCAAAAATTCGTCACTGTGTTAAGGGCCCAGTGACATGCCATAGGAGAGGTCTGCTGGAGAGATGCAATTTAAGCCCACTCGGTAGCAGTGGCCACAAGATAGGTATGGCCTGTAAAGACCATTCTCAGTGGTATAGAGCTGACACTGCCGCACAACAGCAACTTTGGATCGGGTATGCAAGATGGTTGGGTATGACAAGCGGCATCAGCCTCCTAGCAAGACACTTATTATGATAAAGCTGACATCAGTCAGTAGAAGAGTGGGACGGACAGCCCCACTCATATTTCTATGGCTTGTTATTCCATTCCATGTCAAGTCTGGACTTGAAGGACACAGCCGTAGGTGCAGTTGCTATCTCAGCTTGAAGGCTATTCCAACCGTTGACAACACGCTTGGAGAAGAAGTGTTGCTGCGTTCGTGTTTTGACAGCTTATGTGAGTGTCCTCTTGTATGGTGCTGACTTGAATGTTTGGTAAAGAGGGGGTTATTTGGTTGTGCGTTATACTTGTAGGTCAGCATCATATCACCACAGTGGCGTCTAAAGACAAGTGTTGGCAGCTGCATGCGTTCCTGTCTCTTGTTGTATGGGAGATCTCATAGGCCAGCTATGCACTTCGTGGAACGTCTCTGAACTCCTTCAATTAGACTGGTATAATTCTTATAAGAAGGGGAGGTGAGACACGTACCAAAATTCAAAACGGGTCTAACTATAGCCTAATAGAGCCTTAGAAAGACTGTACGGGAGCGACTGGTTATGGTGCGTTTGAGGAGACCAAGGCTTGAATTTGCTTTTGAAACTGCTTGTTGCCAGTGGCTGTGGAACTTCAGTTGTTCATCTATCAGCACTCCTAGATCTCTTTCTTCGGGACTTGTCTTTAGTACTAAGCTAGCCAGTGAATTGGGATTGGACATGTTGTACTGGTGACAGGGGTTGTTGCTTCCAAAGTGAAGGACACTGCACTTTGATGTGTTGACTTAAAGTAGCCAGTCTTGTGCCCACGTTTGGATTTTATGAAGGTCACGCTGCAGACTTTTTTGGTTTGCAGGCCCAAACAGCTTGGAGTCATCAGAATAGAGAGTGATGTTGTTTTCTGTTCCGTTCATCATATTGTTGATGTATATAAGGAATAGGGTAGGGCCCAAAACAGTACCTTGGGAGACTCTGCTTACAACATCACATGGTTTGGAGAAGACCTTGTCACCATTAGTTGTGAAGATTCGAACCTGCTGACTCCGACCAGTCAGAAAGTCCATGACCCAATTGACCACGTCCAAGTGGGTACCTGCTGGTAAAAGTTTCAATCTGAGACGGTTGTGTGGTACCTTGTCGAAAGCCTTGGCTAGGTCCAGTAAAATCAGGTCCACAGGGATTCCTTTCTCCAGGTGATCTGTTATGGTGCTGTATGTCTCAAGGAGATTGGTCTCAACCAATTTTCCTGGCAGAAATCCGTGCTGGTCATGGGAAAGTATATTATTATTATGGAGATGTGTCAAAATATCAGCATTCACAATCCACTCAAGGGTTTTTGCCACTGCTGAGGTCAGACTGATGGGTCTGTAGTTTATGGCTTTGGTGTGGTCACCTTTCTTGAATATTGGGATGACATGGGTCAGCTTCCAGTCTTTGGGTACCTTTTTTGAGTCAAGCAACAGTTGGAAAATATTGCATAGTGGCTGTGCAATTTCTTTGGCAAGCTCCTTCAATAGTCTTGGGTGCAAGTTATCAGGACCGAGCGGACTACAAATACCTTTTAAAAGGTATTTGTATCAGCTGAGCTTAAATTTAAAATGGCCTTTACTTTTCTTTGAAAAACTTATTTTTTGGAAAGTTTTTTTTTAAATTAATTGCCAATATTAACCCTTTGTTGTAGAAAAAAACAGCATTGATAATTTCAGCTCTTTCAAGTGTTCATCATAAGGTTTGTCTCTCATCTTTATTACTGTCTTTGTAGCCCTCCTTTGCATCCCTTCCAGAAGCTGTACATAACTCTTGTATTCTGGCAATGCTATGCCCATTCCAAAACCAAGCACTGGTCTGACAAGGGCCTTGTACAATCTCATGAAAACATAGAGAGACCTACTGGATATAGTATTTTTTCAAGAGTGCTAGGACAGAGTAATTTCTAAGGACATAATTTAGAACTAAAAATAATATTATTATAGTATTTTCTTGGGGTTTTATATTTAGCCTAGGAATATATCTTGGTTAATTAGGGGTAAGAGGGCAAAATTGTCAGAAATATTGTTAATTTGAGAATCAAATGGTAACCTAGTTTACTATGCCTACACTTTGGTTATTATAATGTAACCTTCAGGAAAAGGCATGGTAAAAATCTAGTTTTACTACTTTTTGCTATCTTGGAAAGGGGTTATTTTAGGAAAATATAACTTTCAGTAATGAATCCAGGGCCAAAAACATATTTCAGGAAGGTATTGCCAAGCTTCCATGTTAACCCTCTTCTGATTTCTATGTCTTAGAGATTTGCCTACTTGACAAGTCTATACCAATTGAAGTTTTGACAAAACAACATTTTATGTTAATTTCCACTTATCACTTTCTTTTTCTCTGGTTCTAGTTCTGAAAATTCAATTCATTTTATTTGAGTAGAAT
>NC_142796.1:61977425-62000792 GCF_049724085.1 Artemia sp. Qi Xiang Cuo
ATGTAAGTTTGAAATTGCGTACACCCTTACTACTAGCCTTATTATCAAATATGGTGGATTCAGCGAAGATTTTAAGCCAAATGAAAACTAGGTTGTCCTGAATGAAGTAGAAGGAGGTCATAAGGAAGGCTTAAAAATTTTTAAACGTATGTTGAAGGGGGAGGCTAAACTGTGAAGCCTTGAATGGACTGATATGGAGAAGGAGCGTTCGCAGTCTTCACTATTGTTATTACTATTATGGGTGAACCCACAAAAACTGAATCGATGCTCCTTAAAATTGACTAAAGGAAATTTGGATACTGTTCTATTCGCTGGGAGCCACGCGATATATTGTATAGGGAAGATGCTAAAGAAACTAGTCAAACTGGTTTTTAAACGGAGAAATCCTATCGCGAAGATTGCAAACAGTGGTTTCTCGCTGCGTTTACAGTATTTAAACTTTAGTTTTTTTGGGTTTACGGGGGGAAAAGGTACCTAGGTTAGGTCAGGTCACGTATTGAATATATGCTATGATTTACCCCCCACCCCTTAATGTGCAAACATATAGCCGGAATTTGCTTCTGAACTAATATATTTTCATCGTATTTTGTTTTATTTCATTAGCATTAACCTAACTTCACTTCTGGTGTGGTTCCCAGCTAATAGAACACGCACCAAATTTAATATAATTTTTGCAAAATGGTTTTAAAGACTTTGTCGTGACTCAAGAGGTTTTCAAGTCCCTGTCTCCATCTCATTCCTGCGTGTTGTATTGGACAGATTCGATGAAGAGAGCTATGCCTATCTTAATCTCGAAAAACTATTTCAGTGAGCTTGAGAACGCTCTGGCAAAGCCTAATTTTGGGCATAAATTTACTCCTGGAAATTTCAGTCCCCAAGCAAGAAAATTCCGAATTTGCGAGAAATTAGTGTTCTGAAGAGGAAAAGGAAGGAAGTAAGGACCTTAAAACACATTCTTCAACTCTAGTCGAATATCCTAAGTTGGAACATTGTGGGAGGGAGCAATGAACAGAAGGAGGAGGAGCAGTGTGCTGGGTCTAAGTTGGAACATTATGGGAGGGAGCAATGAACAGAAGGAGGAGGAGCAGTGTGCTGGGTCTAAGTTGGAACATTGCTGTGATGAACTGTTGAAAGTAGGAGTAATTTGGTCTAAAGATCCATTCTAGGAAATCTAATTCACGCAGCGCAAAAGATTTCCGAGATTGCGAGAAATCACTTTTCTCTACGTTCATCTAATTTTTACATAAATCACCTTTACTGATGTAGCAACTCTGGGACATATTCATCCCCTCCACCCGTTCGTTTGAGAAAGACACTTGTATGCGTGCCTCGCCTTTATTTTTGTGTTTCAATTATGTTGTCTATTGCACAAGAGCACCAAAAACTGGCCTCTTGTTAACCTTCAACATCTGCATGAATTTCCTTTTTGTCCCGTCAAGTAACTTAAAAATACATTTTGTTCGGCATTTCGCTGCCGTCTTCTAATCAATCTCGTTCCCATTTACTACTTGACAGATATCTGTGAGGCTTAATCAATGTTAAAACTGAATCACACCTTTCTGTAATCGATAAAAATGATTGACTTGACTTTTGACATTTTTTTTACTTTTATTAATTATAATAAACAAACATATAACTATTACAGATATAAATCCCTATAGTAGGGGAAAATTTTTTATTTTTCTAACTCATCGTGGAAATCGAAATCAAAACAGATTCAGCCATAGGTGCGAGCAGGGATGGATCCAGAGGACCGGGGGCCCACCCTCAAGCTTTTTCTGGTGCCCTCATCCCGTTCTTTCTTTTCTTCTTTTTTACTGTTTAGAATTTTTTCAATTTGGCCAATTATTGGCGCCCTTTTAACATTGCCCCCTCCCAAGATGTTGCTCTAGATCCGCCAGTGGGTACAAGACGGGCTATCAGTGGCAGATCCAGGGGGAGCCCCCCTAACGTAGTCTAAAGTAGTGTAATTTACTTAATTAACGCAAAATTGCGTTAATTAAACTTGCTCCAAATGCAAGTTTATCGAATCAACCTATTTTGCGCCCCCTTCCTAAAACAAATCTTGGATCTGCCCCTGCCGGCTACTTGCCTGTTGACCTTCTAAGCAAAGTGTCATTCGGCGGCTCTTCAGAATTCTTTTTGAGATGGAAACTAAGACAATTAATAATATTCAAATGGAGCCCTGGTGATAGAATTTTGTCGCCAAATTCCTGTGAGATGGAGGCGTTAAAAAAGTGGTTTAATTACTCTTTACATCATGTTTGGTGTTTTAAATTTCCTGAATATTTCTCTTTTTTTTATAAATCTTTCAGTTCAATATTGTGGGGATGAGTCTAAGGGTTGGATCTAAGTAACAAGAGTACTTGAAGAACAGTTTCATCCAACGTTGCACTTCGATCTGGAATGATATTCCTAAGGAAGTTGTCCCTAAAAGTTTCTCTGTCGACTCTTTCAAAAGAAGATGCAATAGTCATCCAAAATGCACTTTTAAAGATTTATTTATTCATCCTTATCAATATCTTTTACTTTTACGTTTGATGTTATTATTTGTTTTAATCTCCGTTCGTTTTGGGTTCCATCTATTCTTTTTTAGCTGTTTTTGGTTGTTTTAAGTTCCAATCAATATACGTTAATAAGTTAAATTAATCAATAAAGTTAATAAATTAAAATTTTTTGGTGCTGTCTTAAGGTCCTTAGAGCATCCAGAACAATGCCTGGAAAAAAGTGTGTGCAACAAAACATATGGTGCGATAAGAACATCTATAAAAAAAAACCTGAGAAAGTGGAAAAATATTCGTAATATTAGTCTATAATTAAACTTTGGCAATAAAAGCTTTTTCTTTTTCGAAGGAAAGAGGGATATGAAAACTTAAGACGAGCAGAAGTAAAGTTAGAATTCTGTTCCAATTCTTTAAGAATGACTCCTGAAAAACTATCCTCATTTAATTATAACAATAAGAAGCTTTTTTTAAAAGTACTAAAAAACTTTAGCGTAAAGAGCGAGGTGTTGAGAAAGAGCAACCCCCCTAATATACGTAATAATTTCTGTTTGTTTTAAGTTTTAATGTTCCTCCTTACTTTTAGTTGAAAAAACTTGTTGTTTTATTTATTTATTTAATAACGTCAAAAGAAGATACTTTTGTACAAGTAACTGGTCTATATCTTCAAACTACGTTGTCTTGAATAACTGCTCTTAAAAGTCTGCATATCACATCTTCTCGACTCGGTGTGCATATCACATCTTCTCAACTTCTCGACATCTTCTCGACTCGACTTCATCTTCGACTCGGTTATTTGTTGTAATTTCTGTTCGTTTTGGGTTTCATTTATTTATCGATGCTGATATGTGGTAGTTTCACACTTGGTAGATTATTGATTTTATTTTTCCTCATTTTTTGCTAAATGGATTTCATTACTTTTCTTTTATAAACTTATTTTGTGGACAAAGTTTTTTTTAATTAACTTCTGTTTGTTTTATATTGACATAATCTTTTCAGGGAAAAAAAAATAACACTTTAAATCTTTTCGTTTTTAAGACTTTAAAGTTTCGCCTGCTATTTGTATGCTGGAGAAAAATTTGCAGCAATCACCCTTTTAAAAATCTGGACACAAATAGTACTGTTTAAATTAGTTTCATATCTCCTCTAGTTGACCTGAAATGGAAAACTTTATACCATTCGCAAAAAAATATGTTTATTTTCTTTTATAGCTTGGATACACTTACGCTATTTTGATTTGGCTGAGATGCCTTATAGGGAATTATTATTATCACAGTGCATTTTGATTTAATCTTAAGACAACAGTTAGTTTTTAAATATAATGGGCAAATGGGAGGGTGGGCGTGAGAGGGTGGGAGTGGAAGGGGGATTAGTTGCCCTCCAATCACTTTAGACCATTAGAAAGGGCATCAGCCTTTTCTATTTTCAATCGAGTGAGTCCTTTTCGAAGTTCCCACGACAACTCCTTCGATATGAAGTGCCCTGGTCTAAACAACAACAACAACAAAAAATATCACTAATCACTTTCGTCCATTAAAAAGGGTACTAGCCCTTTGAATTTCAAATCGAATGAGCCTTTTTCAAGTTTCTACGACAAAGATTTTAATAAAAACCTTTTGTGCCCTCAGGGCATAACTTATAACCCTTGCCCTGAAGACTGTGGGGGGAGTGTCCTGCTCAAAGGTATAATTTCCTGAACTTTCAACTGGTTGGAACAAAACGGCTGTCTCAAAATCTTTATTTGATGTGTTTGGGAAAATGGTGGGCGTGAGAGGGGCGTTAGTCGCTCTCCAATCACTTTCAACTATTAAAAAAAGTATTAGCCCTTTCAATTTCCAATTGAATGAGCCCTTTTGAAGTTTCTACGGTTTCAATAAAAACCTTATACGCCCCAGGGCATAATTTAAAACCATATCCCTGAGGGCTGTGGGGGGGGGGTTGTCATCCTCAAAGACCTAATTTCCAGAACTTAAAATTACGTTGAATAAAATGGCTATCTCAAAGTTTTGATTAGATGTGTTTGGGGAAAAGGTCGGCGTGAGAGGCGGGTTAGTTGCCCTCTAATCACTTTCGACTATTAAAAAGGGCACTAGCCCTTTGCATTTCCAATCGAATGAGCTTTTATAAAGTTTCTACGACAACGCCTTCTATAAAAAAAAAACCTTATATGCCCCCAGGGCATAACTTACAGCCCTTGCCCTAAGGGCTATGGGAGACTGTCCTCAAGAACATAGTTTCTATCTGGAAATCAACTACGCTGAACAAAAGGGCTATTATAAAATTTTGATTGGATGTGTTTTGGGAAATGGTGGGCGTGGACGGGGTGTTAGTCGCCTTCCCATCCCTTTCGAATATTAAAAAGGGCAAAAGCCAATCCAATTTCCAATTGAATGAGCCCTTTTCGAAGTTTCTACGACAACTTCTTCGATACGAAGGGCCCTGCTCTAAAGGAAAAAATTAATAAATAATACATTGTGCCAACATTGTTCTTATATGCCCCAAGGGCATAACTTAAAACCCTTGCCCTGAGACTTGTGGGGGAGTGGCCTCCTCTTTCCTTAGTCCACGTTTCTTGTCTTGTCTTTTTGTAGATTGCTGCTGTAAATTTGTTTGTATTTTTTATGTTAAATAAATTAATTTGAATTTGTCCCCGTTCTTTACTTAGGCAGCGCGATCGCGCTGCCTAAGTAAATTTGTACAAGTGATAAGTGATTTGTACAACAACTTTCTATATAAACCTTATATGCCCCCAGGGCATAACTTACAACCCTTGCACTAAGGGGTTCTGAGGGGGCTATCTTCCTTAAAGACCTAATTTCAAGAACGTTCAACTACTTTGAACAAAATGGATATCTCAAAATTTTGATTGGATGTGTTTTGGAAAATGGTGGGCGTCAGAGGGGTGTTAGTCGCTATCCAATCACTTTCAACTATTGAAAAAGGCAATAGCCCTTTCAATTTCCAATTGAATGAGCCCTTTTGAAGTTTCTACGACAACGCTTTCAAGAAAAAACTTTATATGCCCCAGGGCATAACTTACAACCCTTGCACTGAGGGCTCTGAGGGGGGTATCATCCTAAAAGACAAAATTTCCAGAACTTTCAACTACGTTGAACAAAATGGATATCTCAAAATTTTTATTCGAATTGTTTTGGAAAATGGTGGGCATGAGAGTTATGCTCCAGGGCATAACTTACAACCCTTGCCCTGAGGGCTGTGGGGGGAGGGGTTGCCATCCTTAAAGACCTAATTTCAAAAACTTTCAACTACGTTGAATAAAATGGCTATCTAAAAATTTTGATTGGATGTGTTTGAGGGAATGACAGGCGTGGGGGAGGGGGGGGGGCTATTTTCCTTCTAATCACTTTTGACTATTAAAAGGGCACTAGCCCTTTGAATTTCCAATCGAATGAGCCCCTTTTGAAGTTTCTATGACAACGCCTTCTTTAAACCTTATGTGCCCCCAGGGCATAACTTAAAACCCTTGCCCTGAGGGTTATGGGGGAGTGACCTCCTCAAAAATATATTTTATATCTGGAAATCAACTACGCTGAACAAAATGGCTATCTCAAAATTTTTATTGGATGTGTTCGGGGGGATCATGGGCGTGGGAGGGCTAGTTGCTCTCCAGTCACTTTTGACTATTAAAAAGGGTACTAGCCCTTTGAATTTCCAATCGAATGAGCCTGTTTTGAAGTTTCTACGAAAATGCCTTCTATAAAAACCTTATATACCTCTAGGGTATAACTTAAAACTCTTGCCCTGAGGGTTATGGGGAGTGTCTTCCTCAAAAACATATTTTCTATCTGGAAGTCAACTACGCTGAACAAAATGGCTATCTCAAAATTTTTATTGGATGTGTTTGGGGGAATTATGGGCGTGGCGGGCTAGTTGCTCTCCAATCACTTTCGATTATTAAAAAGGGCACTAGCCCTTTGAATTTCCAATCGAATTAGCCTTTTTTTGAAGTTTCTACGACAACATCTTCTATAAAAACCTTAGATGCCCCCAGGGCATAACTTAAAACCCTTACCTTGAGGGTTGAGGGGGGTGTCCTCCACAAAAGCATATTTTCTATCTGTAAATCAAGTACGCTGAGCAAAATGGCTATCTCTAAATTTTGATTGGATGTGTTTGGGGGAATGCTGGGGGTGGGGGGTGGCTAGTTGCCCTCCAATCACTTTCGACTATTAAAAAGAGTACTAGAACTCTCAGTTTTTCAATCGAATGAGCCCCTTTTGAAGTTTCTACGACAACCCCTACCATATGATGGGCCCTACTCTAAAGGAAAAAGTAATAAATAGTATATTGTGCCAACATCGTTCTTATATGCCCTCAGGGCATAGCTTAAAACCCTTGCCTCGAGGGTTGTGGCGATTGTCCTCCTTAAAAACATATTTTCTATCTGGAAATCAAATAGGCTGAACAAAATTTGCTGTCTCAAAATTTGGATTGGAAGAGTTTCGGGAAATGATGGGCGTGGGAGGTGGTTTAGTTGCTCTCCAATCACTTTTGACTATTAAAAAGGGCACTAGCCACTCCAATTTCCAATCAAATCAGCCCTTTTTGAAGTTTCTACGACAACTCCTTCGGCACGAAGGAGTTGGAGAAAAAAAACACATTGTGCCCACATCGTTCTTTATTAGGCAGCGCTAGCGCGTTGCCTATGATTTATGAAAGTGTGAGTAAAATGAATGAACTTTTACAAGTTTTGTGAGTTCAGGGTGCTAGAATAGGTTTGACGATTATGGCAAGAAGACTGAGTCACTAAGGCTAGGAATAAGTGAAGATGAAAAGGTGACGTTGGGTAACGAGAATATCGATCAAGTGGACAGCTTCACTTACCTTGGTGGTATTACTAGCAAAGCCGGTAGGAGTGTGAAGATGGTAAAAGTAGAATAGCCAAGGCTCAGGGTGTTTTTTCACAGTTGAAAAAAATTGGAAGAATAAGAAGACAAGTCTGCGAACCAAGATTAGAAGATTGGAAGCTACAGTGATGACAGTGGTTAAATAAGGCTCTGAAGCGTGGGCGCTCCAAAAGATGGAGGAGGATTCGCTAGATGTTTTTCAGAAAAATTGCCTACGGAATGTTTTGGGGTAATCAACTGACTTACTGTATTTAAACAAAAGGTTGTGTGAAAAGTGTGGTTCAATCCCTCTTTCTAGGGTTATAATGAGAGAAAGGGTTGATATGACTAGGGCAGGTTCTACGGGTGAAGGGTGACAGATTACCCAAGATTGCCCTTTTCAGCCAACCATCTTGAGCTAAACAGAGAGCAGGTTGTCCATGTTTGAGGTGGGAGGATGTCGTAAAGAAAGATTTAAGGGAAATGGGAACTTTCAGGGAGGATATAAAAAGGAAGGCTTTGAATAGCTTGGGACATAGGAGGTACGTTCGTAGCTGCGTTGGCTTCAAGCAGCTTGGTTCTGCGTTGAGTTGATAGCATAGTAGCAGTAGCAGTAGTAGTATTCCAATACTTGGGGCTGCAAACCTCGACATAGCTAAGGACCTCCTCTAAATCGACATCAACCCAGGGTATCCACCATATCCAGCAGATAGCCAGTATATATCTTGTGTTTACAAAGACACCATATAGTTCAAATCTTTTTCCTGTTATGCATAATTTTGATCTCCTCCCCCTGGTGAAAGCCCCAGCCGTATTTGCAAATTTGGCTCAAAAACACAGGACAGGGGCTAGGGCACAAATACACAGGGCTTGGGTCGTAAACCCATGTTCATCTTCGGTGAAATTTGCCAAACCTCTTGTTCAGCCGTATTTTCCAATGATTTTGAGGCAACATAGTTGTTTTGACTGGATACCTGTTTCACCAATGTGCAAAATTTTGTTGAACCAGTTTTCTAAATGATAAGCAAAACAAGTAGACAATATTGAATAAAGTGGTCGATGAACTTCCCAGTTAAAAAATCGAAATTATATTCTATTGTGTCTATACTTTCGCTCTTCAACATTTAAAAAGGCTATCAAAAACCAGTTTGAATTTGAAATTTTAGACAAAGAACAACTACTCAACAGTTCTCTAGTCTCTAGTTTAGATTTAGAGTAATTAATGTTTTATGCAGCATTTCAATTTTACACCGACACGTTTTGCGTCTATACCAGTGTTCTCAAATCATTCTTTACTTTATCCATCTAAGCCTCACTTAAAAAGTCCACCCCCCCCCCCATCTACGACACACAATTCCTACCATTTAAAACGTGGACAGCTGTTTACGGATGGAGCCTTACATGTCATAAAGTCAATTTAAACATGCCTAAACCGTTGAATTACTTGACCTGACTTATGGCTATTGCCAAGGATTCGGCCCCCAGGTTTACCTAACGTTTGCCTGGCCTGTGGTTTTTTTTACACTGGGATTTGAGCTTGTGCGAGAAGTTCGTTGAGGCAGTGTCATCGTTTTCCGTTGTGTAAAGATTTCATATGGAGAGTAACTTTTGTTGGATCAGCAATAAAACAGTATATGGCGAGTTATCAAAGTTATTATTTTCAAAATTGTTTAAACCATATTGAAGTAGTTGAAAGATGACCTGCTGGAACTCCTGCTGAAGGAGTCACTTTTTATGGAAACGCTTTTTCTGAAGGCTATTCTTTGATTTTAAGTCTCCACACTTAAGAGAAGTAGAAGAATCGTACTAGATCTAGAGGAAAATAGAGCTTCTCTCACAATTCTCTACAAATATTTGGAACATTGGCGGATCCAGAAGGGAGGGGACGAGACGGTGCGCACCCCCTCTAGTGTAGTCTAAAGTAGTGTAATTTACTTAATTAACTCAAGTTTGCGTTAATTAAACTTGCTCCTAACGCAAGTTTATCGGATCAACCTATTTTGTAAAAATAACACTTTGGAGCAAAACAAACGAGTTGGGAATAAATATATGCATTTTCTTACTCATTTTTTTTTTCATTTATAAAACAAATTTTGACTCATTTTCTTGTATTTATAAACACAATTGGGTTGCTTGTCAAAAAATAAAAATGTAGCTTCTCGGCCAATCGATTTAGCAAAATAATTAAAAACAAACACTTTGTAAACTTAAAGCCGTTCAAGAGTTACCCACTTTATGTTTTCGGCAAGAACCAGCCAAGCAGTACTGCCTAGTAGAACTAATAGTTTTAAACTGTTGTTTGTTTCATGTTTCAAAATGGAAATCATGGTTCCAGCAATAGGTGTAACCCAGTAAAGAGTCAAACCACAGACCATAGTAACCGAAAGTTTCAAAACATGTTTAAAAAAAAATGTATGGTGAAAACTTTGTAACCTCTATGATCAAACAACCTTAACCAGAGGTTTACATCCTTCTATATACTCCCTCTCCCTTTCTCAACCCCACCCCTTAGTAAGTGAAAACTTAAAAAAAACACTTTGAAAAAAAAACTACCTAATAAATAAAAAGGCAGTTATTTATTTTGATTTTATGAAAATAATTGAATTTCTTATGGGCAAATCCTTAAGGATAATGATTGCAACATACGGGCGGGGGGCTGAAGTTATATTGGCAGTTCACAAAACCTTATATTGCCAGCAAGTTCTATCATACCTATGAAAACTTTATTAATAAGCTACCACTAAAAATCATAAATCATTAATAAGATTCAGCATTAATCAATCTTCTTGGATTAGAACAAAATCTTTCCCAGACATTATGGATAATTGCTTCTTGTTTGACTTTTATTCTTTCATTCCAGCAGTTTATTCCCAGCTTTTTCAACCATCTACCTTTTATCAACTGCTTTTTAGCCATCTACCTTTTTTCAACTGCTTTTTCAACCATCTGCTTTTTCAGCCATAACTACTGTAAATTTGAAGTGTTAGGGGGGCAGTTACCCCCCTCTGCCCCCCTTCCGTACGCCCATGACAGGCAACATTGAGAAACGAGGGGCGGCGCGGATCCAAAATATGTGTGAAATATTAGAGAGTTTGCGACGTGTCTGTCAATTTTTTACTCATATGCCTTTTTTATAGA
The DNA here is from genome assembly GCF_049724085.1 of Artemia sp. Qi Xiang Cuo. Taxonomy (NCBI): domain Eukaryota; kingdom Metazoa; phylum Arthropoda; class Branchiopoda; order Anostraca; family Artemiidae; genus Artemia; species Artemia sp. Qi Xiang Cuo. The sequence continues at coordinate 61,987,912 of NC_142796.1, forward strand.
CAAGAAAATCTACTTTTGCAATTTTGTCATAGCCGAAAGCTTACGTAAGTAAACTGACATTAACCCGGAAGAAGATATCGTAATCACCTTTGACCCAAAATATTTGAATTTAATACTCCTTGGACCATTAACCTCCCAGTGTTAACAAATATGTGTAAGCACTACGACTATTTTGCCTTCAAATTATGAGTAATTGTCATTTTTGGTTATAATGCGAGAGATATAGGCAATATTGCACATTTGGTTGGGAGATGCACGACGAGGTCATTAACGCAGAGTTGAGCAATACCTATTGTAACAGTGCGAAGAGCTAAATTACAACTCCATTTAGAACTCCCTTCTTGATAGCAGTCTGCAAATTTAATTTTTGGCATATTACTATCCCGCTCTTATTGTTATTGAGTTTAGTTTGGCATTTCAATTAGTAATATGGTTATTAAAAAGTTGTACACCCACTGTGCCAGAATACTTAGGGCATTTTAAGAAGCTCTAGCTAATGCTTTAATGGCGCATTTGGCGATTTAGGGTTACGTACAGAACCCTTATGGCTAAGCCATAGTAAACCTAAAGCTATATTTATAAATGGTCGGTGTTTGTTGTTGACTTCAATTCATTGGCGAGAACATGGTTTGTAGGCCCTTTCCTTAGTTTAGGTGCATTATTGCCTACGTCGTGTTTGTGCTAAAATGTTTTCCAATAGTACCAGGTTCCAAGCGTCCACCTTACACAGCATTTCGAAAATCCACTTTAACCTAATGATCGGTGAACATAAGATGATGAAACCTGAGCACAGCCCAACATGTCAGAATATACCTTTTAAGCAATTGAAGTGATATCCAAATTTCAGTTGTAGGAGAAATAGTATTCCAAGCAATCAGTCCTTTTGACCAGTTTCACTGGTGGGAGGGTTGACAATTCTGCTCCCCTTGTATACAGGTATAATTTAGGGTACTATGGTTTCAGATCACTATTCAGTAAAATAAGCTACTTCAAGTAAGAAAGAAAGTTGTCCGGGATGGTCAGCTAGAAGCAGCCCACCAATCAGAAGTAAGTTTAAATTCTCATTCTTATTTACCTTATTTAGACCTATGTACTACACTCGCTTGGCCAATATGAAACCATTGCATCTAAGTTTAACTCGCGGCAGATTTACTTGGCATTAAACAGTTGACAGTAATTACAATATATAAATACTTTATGATATTTCCAAATTTGTTCAATTCGTTGAGTTCCAACCCTTCTATCAAAAGTTACTAATATAAGAAGATGTCGACTGTGAAATTTCTTTTTCTTTTTTTGCAGTATTTTGCTAATCTGCAAAGACATCGCTTAAAAAGTATATAGTTGCAAACGGTGATGCATCTCTATTGGCGTATACAGAGCGTTCTTCAATTTACGTTATAGTAGCTTGGCTACAATTTGACACATGAGAAGGATTCATGCTCTGATTTTAAAACATCGATCCAAAATGCTCCGAAATACTACTACTGCTGCAAATAGTGTTACTACTACTACTCACAACTCACTGCAGCACCAAGCCGCCTGAGGCCAACACAGCTACGCTTGCTCCTCCTCCATCCCGACCTGTTCAAAGCCTCCCAACTTAAACCCTCCCAATAAGTCCAATTCCCACTAAATTCTTCCTTATGACCTCTACCTACATATTTCTGGGACAACCTGCTTGCTGTTTGGCCCTAGATGGTTGGCCGAAAAGAACCATCTTTCGCAATCTATCATCTTTCATCCACAGAGCGCGTCCAAGCCATCTCAACCTTTCTTTCGTTATAGCCCTAGAAAGCGAGATAGAACCATATTTTTCGCACAGCTTATTGTTTGAAGTACTGTCAGTCAGACGCGTAGCCAAACAGTCCGTAGTCCATTCCTCTGGAAAACCTCTAATAAATCCACTTTCGTCTTTCGGACCGCCCACGTTTCAGAATCATACTTGAGACCACGAGTGTCATCACTATAGCCTCCAGTATTCCAATCTTGGTTCAAAGGCTAATCTTCCTATTCTTCCAAACTTTTTTCAACTGTGAAATAACACCCGGGATCTCGCCTATTCTACTTTCAACATCTTCGCTACATCCACCTTCTTTACTAATAATTAATTAAAAAAAAACTTTTTCCACAAAATAAGTTTTTTAAAAAAAAGTATAGAACTCCCTTAAACAAAAAATAAGCAACAATAAAATAAAATAATCTACTAAGCGTGAAACTACCACAAATCAGCATTGATAAATAAATGAAACCCAAAACGAATAGAAATTACGATAATTAACCGAGTCAAACTCAAAACGAGCAGAAATTAACATAAGTTGGGCGCAAAACCCCTATGCCTTCCGAAGGCCAGAACAAAATTTGCACTTTACTGAAAAAATATAAATGTTTTTACTTTTATAACCTTAATAAATCAAACAATATTAACATTTTGATTACTAAATATCAGTATCTTGGATACACTTACGCTATTTTGATTTGATTAAATTTTAAGAGCAGAAATGGGAGGGTTGGCGTGGGAGGGTGGGAGTGAAAGGGTGATAATTTGCCCTCAAATCACTTTCTACTATTAAAAAGGGCATCGGCCCTTTCTATTTTGAATCGAATGAGCCCTTTTCGAAGGTCCCACGACAATTCCTTCGATACAAAGTGCCCTGGTCTAAACAACAACAACAACAAAAAATAATACATAATACCAACTTCGATCTTTACTATAAAATGTCCAGCCTTCCAATCACTTTCGACTATTAAAAGGGCACTAGGGCTTTCGATTTCCAATCGAAAAAGCCCTTTTGGAAACGACAATGCATTCTATAAACACCTTATATGCCCCTAGGACATAAATTACAACCCTTACCCTAAAGTTTGTTAGGGTGATTGTCATCCTCTAAGACCGAATTTCCAGAGCTTTAATCTACGTTAAACAACATCGCTATCTCAAAAATTTTGATTCGATACTTTTGGGGAAATAGTGGGTGTGAGAGGGGTGGTAGTGGCTCTCCAATCTCTTTCAACTATTTGAAATGGCCCTAGCCCTTTCAATTTCCAATCAAAAGAGCCCTTTTGAAATTTCTACGACAAAACTTTCAATAAAAATTTTGTATGCCCCCAGGGCATAACTTACAACCCTTGCCCTGAGTGCTGGGGGGGGGGGGCATCCTCAAAGACCTAATTTCCAGACTACTACTTTCTACTACGGTGAACAAAATGGCTATCTGAAAATGTTGATTGGATGTGTTTGGTGGAATGGTGGGCGTGAGAGGGGGGTTAGTTACCCTCCAATTGCTTTCGACTATTACAAAGGGCACTAGCCCTCTCAATTTCGAATTGAATGAGCCCTTTTGAACTTTTACGAAAGTTCTGTTTATATGAACCGTCAATATCCTAGGGGTATAACTCGCAACCTTTACCTCGGGTGCTTAAGGAGATTCGTTATTCTCAAAAACATAATTTCAACAAATTACAAATATGCAGATCAACACAGCTCTGGCTAAACTTTGATTGAATCTGTTTGGGGAAATGGTGGGCGTAAGAGGGGGAGAAGACTCTCCACTCTCTTTTAACTATTAAAAAGGGCAATTTCAATTTCCAATCCAATTAGCCGTTTTTTAAATTTCTATAACAACTTTACACATAAACTTTATATGCCCCCCAGGGCATAACTTAAAGCCCTTTCACCGAGGGCTCTGAGGGGTTTATTATCCTAAAAGACCTAATTTCCAGAACTTTCAACTACGTTTAGCAAAATGGATATCTCAAAATTTTGATTGGATGTGTTTGAGAAAACGGTGGGCGTGAGAGAGGTGTTAGTCGCTCTCTAATCACTTTCAACTATTAAAAAAGGCACTAGCCCTTTCAATTTCCAATTGAATGAGCCCTTTTGAAGTTTCTACGCTGTCAATAAAAACCTTTTACTCCCCCAGGGCGTAAAATACAACCCTTGCCCTGAGGGCAGTGGGGGGAGGGTTGTCATCCTTAAAGACCTAATTTCAAAAACTTTCAACAACGTTGAATAAAATGGCTATTTAAAATATTGATTGGATGTGTTTGGAGAAAAGATGGGCATGAGAGGGGGGTTAGTTGCCTTCAAATCACTTTCGATTACTAAAAAGGGCACTAGCCCTTTGAATTTCCAATCGAATGAGCCCTTTTTCAAGTTTCTACGACGAAGACTTCAATAAAAACCTTATATGCCCCCGGGGCATAACGTATAACGCTTGCCCTGAAAACTTTGGGGGGAGTGTCCTGCTCAAAGGTATAATTTCCAGAGCTTTGAACTGCGTGGAACAAAATGGCTATCTCAAAATTTTTATTGGATGTGCATGGGGAAATGGTGGACTTGGAAGGGGTGTTAGTCACTTTCCAATCCCTTTCGACTATTAAAAAGGGCACTAGCCATTTCAATTTCCAATCCAGTGAGCCCTTTTTGAAGTTTCTACGACAACGCGTTATATAAAAATCTTATATGACCCCTGGGCATAACTTACAACCCTTGCCCTGAGAGCTGTCGGGGTGGGGGAAGGTTGTCATCCTCAAAGACCTAATTTCCAGAATTTGAAACTACTTTGAATAAAATGGCTGTTTAAAGTTTTGATTAGATGTGTTTGGGGAAAAGGTGGGGGTGAGAGGCGGGTTAGTTGCCCTCTAATCACTTTCGACTATTAAAAAGGGCATTAGCCCTTTGAATTTCCAATTGAATGAGCCTTTTTAAAGTTCCTACGACAACACCTTCTATAGAAACCCCTATATGCCCCCAAGGTATAACTTAAAACCCTTGCCCTAAGGGCTCTGGGGGACTGTCCTCAAGAACATAATTTCTATCTGGAAATCAACTACGCTGAACAAAATGCTTATCTCAAAATTTTGATTGGATGTGTTTCGGGAAAAAGTAGGCGTGGAAGGGGTGTTAGTCGCCTTCCAATCACTTTCGACTATTAAAAAGGGCACAAGCCACTCCAATTTCCAATTGAATGAGCGCTTTTCGAAGTTTCTACGACAACTGCTTCCATATGAAGTGCCCTGGTCTAAAGGAAAACATTAATAAATAATACATTGCGCCAACATCGTTCTTATATGCCCCCAGGGAATAACTTACAACCCTTACCCTAAGGGTTGTGGGGTAGTGTCCTCCTCTTTACTTAGTCCCCGTTTCTTGTCTCGTTCACGAGTGTCCCCGTTCTTTATTTAGGCAGCAAGATCGCGCTGCCTATGATTTATATAACAACTTTCTATTAAAACCTTATATGCCCCCAGGGCATAACTTACAACCCTTGCACTGAGAGATCTGAGGCAGTTATCATCCTAAAAGACCTAATTTCCAGAACGTTCAACTACGTTGAACAAAATAGATATCTCAAAATTTTGATTGGATGTGTTTGGGGAAATGGTGGGCGTGAGAAGGCGTTAGTCCCTCTGCAATCACTTTCAACTGTTAAAAAAGACACTAGCCCTTTCAATCTCCAATTGAATGAGCCCTTTTGAAGTTTCTACGACAACTCTTTCAATAAAAACCTTATTTGTCCCAGGGCATAACTTACAACCCTTGCACTGAGGGCTCTGAGGGGGATGTCATCCTCAAAGACCTAATTTCCAAAACTTTCAACTACTTTTAACAAAGTCTCAAAATTTTGATTCAGTGTGTGTTGGGAAAATGGTGGGCGTGAGAGCGGCGTTGGTCGCTATCCAATCACTTTGAACTATTAAAAAAGGCACTAGCCCCTTCAATTTCCAATTGAATGAGAACTTTTGAAGTTTCTACGACAACGCTTTCAATAAAAACTTTAAATTCCCCCAGGGCATAACTTACAACCCTTACCCTGAGGGATGTGGGGGAAGGGGTTGTAATCCTTAAAGACCTAATTTCCAAGACTTTCAACTACGTTGAATAAAATGGTTATCTAAAAATTTTGATTGGATGTGTTTGGGGAAAAGGTGGGCGTGAGAGGGGGCTTAGTTTTCCTCAAATCACTTTCGACTATTAAAAAGGGTGCTAGCCCTTTGAATTTCAAATCGAATTAGCCCTTTTTCAGGTTCCTACTACAAAGATTTCAATAAAAACCTCATATGCCCCCAGGGCATAACTTATAATCCTTACCCTAAGTGCTGGGGGGGGTGTCATTCTCAAAGACCTTTTTTCCAGAACTTTCTACTACGTTGAACAAAATGGCTATCTGAAAATTTTGATTGGGTTTGTTTCGAGGAATGTTGGGCGTGAGAGGGGGGTTAGTTACCCTGCAATCTCTTTCGACTATTACAATGGGCACTAGCCGTCTCAATTTCGAGTTGAATGAGCCATTTTGAATTTTTACGACAACTCTATCTGTAAAAACCTTATATACCCCCCGGTCAGAACTTAGAACCTTTGCCCCTGGGGTTCTAGGGAGTTTGTCATCCTTAAATACATAATTTCCAGAACTTTCAACTACGTTGAACAAAATGGCTATCTCTAAACTTTGATTGAATGTTTTAGGGGAAATGATGGGCGTAAGAGGGGGAGAAGACTCTCCACACACTTTCGACTATTGAAAAGGGCCATTTCAATTTCCAATCCAATGAGTCCTTTTTTGAAATTTCTATAACAACTTTCTATATAAATTTAATATGCACCCAGGGCATACCGACAACCATCGCATTGAGGGCTCTTAGTGGGTTATCCTAAAAGACCTAATTTCAAGAACTTTCAATTACGTTGAACAAACTGGATATCTCAAAATTTTGACTGGATGTGTTTGGGAAAATGGTGGGCGTAAGAGGGGCGTTAGTCGCTCTCCAATCACTTTCAACTTTTAAAAAAGGCACTAGCCCTTTCGATTTCCAATTGAATGTTGTCATCCTTAAAGACCTAATTTGAAAAATTTTCAACTACGTTGAATAAAATGGCTATCTAAAATATTGATTGGATGTGTTTGGAGAAAAGATGGGCATGCGAGGGGGGTTAGTTGTCCTCAAATCACTTTCGACTATTAAAAAGGGTACTAGCCCTTTGAATTTCAAATCGAATGAGCCCTTTTTCAAGTTCCTATTACAAAGATTTCAATAAAAACCTCATATGCCCCCAGGGCATAACTTATAATCCTTACCCTAAGTGCTGGGGGGGTGTCATCCTCAAAGACCTATTTTCCAGAACTTTCTACTACGTTGAACAAAATGGCTATCTCAAAATTTTGATTGGATGTGTTTCCAGGAATGTTGGGCGTGAGAGGGGGGTTAGTTACCCTCCAATCCCTTTCGACTATTACAAAGGGCACTAGCCGTCTCAATTTCGAGTTGAATGAGCCCTTTTGAAGTTTTTACGACAACTCTACCTATAAAAACCTTATATGCCCCCAGGGCAGAACTTACAACCTTTGCCCCGGGGGCTTTGGGTGTTTGTCATCCTTAAATACACAATTTCCAGAGCTTTCAACTACGTTGAACAAAATGGCTATCTCTAAACTTTGATTGAATGTTTTAAGGGAAATGGTGGGCGTAAGAGGGGGAGAAGACTCTCCACTCACTTTCGACTATTGAAAAGGGCCATTTCAATTTCCAATCCAATGAGTCCTTTTTGAAAATTCTATAACAACTTTCTAAATAAACTTTATATGCCCCCAGGGCACAACTTACAACCCTTGCACTGAGGGCTCTGAGGGGGTTATCATCCTAAAAGACCTAAAAGAACTTTCAACTACGTTGAACAAAATGGGCATCTCACAATTTTGATTGGATGTGTTTGGGAAAATGGTGGGCATGAGAGAGGCGTTATTCGCTCTCCAATCACTTTCAACTTTTAAGAAAGGCACTAGCCCTTTCAATTTCCAATTGAATGTTGTCATCCTTAAAGACCTAATTTCCAAATCTTCGAACGACTTTAAATAGAATGGTTATCTAGAATATAGATTGGATGTATTTTAAAAACCGGCGAGCATGAGAGAGGGACTTATTGCCCTCCGTTCACATTCGACAATTTAAAAGTAATCAATCCCATTGAATTTTAAGCCGAATGAACAATTTTTCAAGTGTCGGCAATAGAACTTTCGACAAAAACGGTGTATAAATCTACTGTATAACTTATGATCCTTGTCCTGAAGACTGTGGGGGGAATGTCCTGATGAAAGATATAATCTCCAAAACTTTCAACTGCGTGGAACGAAATGACAATCTAGAAATTTTTATTGAATACGCTTGGGGAAATGGTGGGCTTGGAAGGGGTGTTAGTTGCTTTCCAATCACTTCCGACCCTTAAAAAGGGCACTCGCAACTTCAACATCCAATCCAATTAGCCCTTTTTTAAGTTTCTACGACAACGCGTTATATAAAAACCCTATATGACCCCTGGGCATATATTTACACACCTATTCCTGAGGGCTGTGGGGGAGGGGGTTGTCATCCTCAAAGACCTAATTTCCAGAACTTTCAACTACGTTTAATAAAATGATTAACTACAAATTTTGATTGGATGTGTTTGGGGAAAAGGTGGGCGTGAGAGGAGGGTTAGTTGCCCTCAAATCACTTTCGACTATTAAAAAGGGTACTAGCCCTTTAAATTTCAAATCGAATGAGCTTTTTTTCAAGTTCCTACTACAAAGATTTCAATAAAAACCTTATATGCCCCCAGGGCATAACATATAATCCTTACCCTGAGTGCTGGGGGGGGTGTCATTCTCAAAGACCTATTTTCCAGTACTTTCTACTACGTTGAACAAAATGGCTATCTGAAAATTTTGATTGGATGTGTTTCGAGGAATGGTGGGCGTGAGAGGGGGGTTAGTTACCCTCCAATCCCTTTCGACTATGACGAAGGGCACTAGCCGTCTCAATTTCGAGTTGAATGAGCCCTTTTGAAGTTTTACGACAACTCTACCTGTAAAAACCTTATCTGCCCCCAATGTCTAACTTACAGGCTTTGCCCCTGAGGCTCTGGGTGGTTTGTCACCCTTAACTACTCAATTTTTAGAACTTGCAACTACGTAGAACATAATGGCTATCTCTAAACGTTGAATGACTGTTTTTGAGAACATGGTGGGTTTAAGAGGGGGGGAAGACTCTCCACTCAATTTCGACTATTAAAAGGGGCAATTTCAATTTCCAATCCAATGAGTCCTTTTTGAAAGTTCTATAACAACTTTCTATATAAACTTTATATGCCCCCAGGGCATAGCTTACAACCCTTGCAATGGGGGCTTTGAGGAGGTTATCATCCTAAAAGACCCAATTTCAAGAACTTTCAACAATGTTGAACAAAATGGATATCTTAAAATTTTGATTGGATGTGTATTGCAAAATGGTGGGCGTGAGAGGGGTGTTAGTCGCTCTTTAATCACTTTCAACTATTAAAAAAGGCATTAGCGTTTTCAATTTCCAATTGAATGTTGTCATCCTTAAAGACTCAATTTCGAAAACTTTCAACTACGTTGAATAAATTGACTATCTAAAATATTGATTGGATGTGTTTGGAGAAAATATGGGCTTGAGAGGGAGGTTAGTTGCCTTCAAATCACTTTTGACTATTGAAAAGGGCATTAGCCCTTTGAATTTCCAATCGAATTAGCCCTTTTTCAAGCTTTTACGACAAAATTCTCAATAAAAGCCTTATATGGCCCCAGGGCATACCTTATAACCCTTGCCGTGAAGATTCTGGGGGAGGGGTCATGCTCAAAGGTATAATTTCCATAACTTTGAATTGCATGGAACAAATTGGCTATCTCAAAATCTTTATTGGATGTGTTTGGGAAATGGTGGGCGTGGAAGGGGTGTTAGTTGCTTTCCAATCACTTTCGACTATTAAAAAGGGTACTAATCATTTGAATTTCCAATCGAATGAGCCGTTTTTGAAGTTTCTACGACAACGGGTTATATAAAAATCTTATATGCCACCTGGGTATAATTTACAACCCTTGCCCTGAGGGCTGTGGGGGGGGGGGGGGTTGTAAACCACAAATACCAAATTTCCAGAACTAAAAACTACGTTGAATAAAATGGCTATCTCAAAGTTTTGATTAGATGTGTTTGGGGAAAAGGTGGGCGAGAGAGGCGGGTTAGTTGCCCTCTAATCACTTTCAACTATTAAATAAAAAAAACAAATTTTTATAACTGAAAGTAAGGAGCGACATTAAAACTTAAAACAAACAGAAATTATTCCGTATATGAAAGGGGCTGTCCCCTCCTCAACACCTCGCTCTTTACGATAAAGTTTTTTGTTGTTTAACAAAAATAGAGTTGTGAGAAAGTCAAACTTTAGCATAAAGAGCAAGGGGTTGAGGAGGGGACAGCCCCTTTCATATACGGAATAATTTCTGTTCGTTTTAAGCTTTAATGTCGCTCCTAACTTTCAGTTAAAAAAACTTATTTTTTTTATTTAATGTTTAAACGTTTTTGAATAAATGCAGGTTTTGATCTTGGCTCACAGTACATGAATAATTAAAACAAAATTCTGATATTAATTTACTTTTATTTGGTTAAATGGCTTTCTCGAAACTTGTTTCATTTTATTTACGAACGTTTTTATTAGTAATAAATATACCTAACTTGCGAATTAATTTACGTAACGAACTTCTATATTCATATATTTTTAATACGTTTATTAGGGGGTTCGCCCCCCTAGTCAATACCTTGCTCTTTAAGCGAAAGTTCGAATTTTGTTCCAATTCTTTAAAACTGACCGCTTAATCACAAAGGCCGTTAATTAGAATAAATAGTTCTTATGAAAGTAGTAAAAAATCTTTGGCTTAAAGAGTGAGGTAGTGACAAGGGGGTGAACACAATCATATGTGTAATATTTTCTGTTCGTTTAAAGTTTTGATGTTGCTGCTGTTGCAGTTGAAAAACTTGTTTTTTATATTTAATTTCTGATCTTTTTTAAATAATGCTGGGAAGTCCGGCCCCCCCTTCATAGCAATGTCCCTTCCCCCATGAAAACTTCCTTCATGGAAAGATCCTCCCACATAACCCCCGACCCCCCCCCCCACTACCAGGAAAAATCTCCCTGAAAACGTCTGTACTGTATACTTCCCAATAACCAATACTATATGTTAACATTGGGTAAAGTTCATAACTTTCAGCCCTCCTCCCGGGAACTTCGGGGAATTAAGTCATCCTAAAAGACATAGTTATAATATTTTCGAACATACTAAACAAAATGGCTATCTCAAAATTTTAATCAAGTGAATTTTGGAAAAAAATGAGCGTGGGAGGGGGCCTAGTTGCCCTCAATTTTTTTGGTAACTTAAAAAGGGCACTAGAACTTTTAATTTCCATTCCAATGAGCCCTCCCACGATATTTTAGGACCACTGGATCGATACGATCACCCCTGGAAAAAAAAAACAAAAAACAAATAAACACGCACCCATGATCTTTCTTCTGGCAAAAAATGTAAAATTCCACATTTTTGTAGATAGGAGCTTGAAACCTCTACAGTAGGGTTCTCTGATACTCAGAATATGATTGTGTGATTTTCATTAAGGTTTTATAACTTTTAGGGGGTCTTTCCCCCTTTTTTCGAACATGAGCCAAATTTTCTCAGGCGCGTAACTTTTGATGGGTGAGATTAAACTTGATGAAACTTATATATTTGAAATCATCATTACAATCCGATTCTTTTGATGTATCTATTTGTATCAAAATACCGTTTTCTAGAGTTTCGGTTACCATTGAGCCGGGTCCCAATAACCAATACTATATGTTAACATTGGGTAAAGTTCATAACTTTCAGCCCTCCCCCTGGGGGCTTTGAGGGATTAAGTCATCCTAAAAGACATAGTTATAATATTTTCGACCATGCTGAACAAAATGGCTATCTCAAAATTTTGATCGGATGACTTTGGGAAAAAAATTAGCGTGGGAGGGGGCCTCGTTGCCGTCCAATTTTTCTGGTCACTTAAAAAGGGCACTAGCAATTTAAATTTCTGTTCCAATGAGCCTCCTCCCGATATTATAGGACCACAGGGTCGATACGATCACCCCTGGGAAAAAAACAAAAAACAAATAAACACGCACCCGTGATGTTTCTTCTGGCAAAAAATGTAAAATTCCACGTTTTTGTAGATAAGAGCTTGAAACCTTTACAGTAGGGTTCTCTGATACCCAGAATATGACGGTGTGATTTTCATTAAGGTTCTATGATTTTTAGGGGGTGTTTCCTCCTTTTTTCGAAAATCAGCAAAATTTTCTCTGGCGCTTAACTTTCGATGAGTATGACTAAACTTGATGAAACTTATATATTTGAAATCAGAATTCAGATCTGATTCTTTTGATGTATCGATTGGTATCAAAATTCCGTTTTTTAGAGTTTCGGTTACCATTGAGCCGGGTCGCTCCTTACTTACAGTTCGTTACCACGAACTGTTTGATTAAAAAGGGCACTAACCCTTTGAATTTCCAATCGAATGAGCCTTTTTTTAAAGTTCCTATGACAACGCCTTCTATAAAAAACCTTATATGCCCCCAGGGCATAACTTAAAATCCTTTCCCTGAGGGTTGTGGGGGAGTGTCCTCCTCTTTACTTAGTCCCCGTTTCTTGTCTCGTTCTCGAGTGTCGCCGTTCTTTACTTAGGCAGCAAGATCGCGCTGCCTTTGATTTATACAACAACTTTCTATATAAACCTTATATGCCCCCCGGGCATAACTTACAACCCTTGCATTGAGGGCTCTGAGGGGGTTATCATCCAAAAAGACCTAATTTCCAGAACGTTCAAATACGTTGAACAAAATGGATATCTCAAAATTTTGATTGGATGTGTTTTTGGTCGGCGTGAGAGGGGCGTTAGTCGCTATCCAATCACTTTCAACTATTAAAAAGGGCAATTTCAATTTCCAATCCAATGAGTCCTTTTTGAAATTTCTTTAACAACTTTCATATAAACTTTATATAAACTTTCATATAAACTTTATATGTCATCCTCAA
>NC_142796.1:62806851-62889506 GCF_049724085.1 Artemia sp. Qi Xiang Cuo
TTACTCTAAAAAATAATGAACACATAACAATGTAATATTTTTAATGAAATAATGCTATGTTGAATATTAATACAAAAATATATTATGATACATTATTAATATCAATGATTAACTTTGGAAATTTTGAATCTGTTCCATAAAATAGTTCACCATGTTCTCTCTTGATATTGTAGTTATTGTCTTCTCTTAGTTCGTAATCAGTAGAATAATCATTATTCCATTTTGAATCATAAAAAATTTTTAATGGTGTCTCATGAACAGGCTCAATATGCTTTTCGTCTTTGCTATTATTTGATTCATTGACTGTTTGATCAATGCCCGTAATGTTTGCTGGTGCTTTGTTCTTCAGCGTTTCATCTTTATATTCCGTAGTGATATTTTTTGACAATGCCATTTTTATTTTTCTTGCAATTTCACTTTCTATTAACACATTATTTTTACACAGGTAGCAGTTTCAGCACGTAAACAAGATATGGTTTACGATATTAGTAGCAGAGTAGGCCTTACTTTTATTAGACTTCCGTTGAATGCTAATACCCGAAAGCTGATGATTGGATGTATCCGTAGGTAATGTGTTACCTGCAGCAGTAGCAAGGAGTTGTCCTCTATCATCAACAATGATTTTTATGTTAGCATTCTCTTTGAGTGCAATCATCTCTGGAAATCTCAGTCTCACATAACCACCATCATAACAGTTGAATTTTTTCGGTATCCTAAAGAAATTTAATTCCTTACTGTCATGACAATGCATGCATACATTTCCAATAGTGCTACCGCTTGTACTTGTTTCATAGTTTAAATACTTCTCCTTGTCGGCATTCAATGCTACAATAACCTTGTTATGAGAACACACTCTATTAAAATGTTCCATCTTCACTTTCTTTTTTAAAAGATATATCTTATGTGTTTATCGTTCCACTGTGTAAAAAATACTGATTTAATACATGCAGTAGACTAGGTAGTGACGATAAGCGGTCATATAATATCAGTGGGAAAGCCACGTCGTGTCTCTGACCAATCATAGAGCGCAATTGTTAGAACCGTAAGCATACTTTGACATTTTAAGATAGATACAAAAAGAAAAAAATAAATAAAGTTGAAAAATTTCGAAGTTTAAAAAAAAAAATAGTTTGTTTTTATGAAAAAAATATTGAATTATTAGTTCAGATTTTAAGGATATAGTTTTATTTTTCAATCCAGAAAAGGATTTAAGTTTCACATTTGAACCAGAGAATTGTATTTTCCATAATTTTCTTTCAACAAACTAGAGTTTACAGTCAAAAACCCTTATTAGCTTAGATTTTACAAGGGGAAGGTTTTTACGAGCTTCCACTAGGAGCATAAATTCTAGTATACTTGACTTATTGTATCGGAATACTATCACCTTAATTCTCTGTATTTAGAGGTAATATCCATTGTCACAGCTAGGCAATAATCCTAGCGCGGGGAGTGGGAAGGGTTTTACGAGCTTCCAGTAGGAGTATCAATTCTATTATACTTGACTAATTGTATCGGAATACTACCACCTTAATTCTCTGTATTTAGAGGTAATATCCATTTTCATAGCTAGGCAATAATCCTAGTGCGGGGAGGGGGAAGGGTTTTACGAGCTTCCACTAGGAGCATAAATTCTAGTATACTTGACTTATTGTATCGGAATACTATCACCTTAATTCTATGTATTTAGAGGTAAATTCTATTATTATAAATTCTGTTATTCTATCGGAATACTATCACCTTAATTCTCTGTATTTAGTGGTAATATCCATTGTCACAGCTAGGCAATAATCCTAGCGCGGGGAGGGGGAAGGGTTTTACGAGCTTCCACTAGGAGCAAAAATTCTATTATACTTGACTTATTGTATCGGAATACTATCACCTTAATTCTCTGTATTTAGAGGTAATATCCATTGTCACAGCTAGGCAATAATCCTAGTGCGGGGAGTGGGAAGGGTTTTACGAGCTTCCACTAGGAGCATTAATTTTATTATACTTGACTTATTGTATCGGAATACTAACAACTTAATTCTCTGTATTTAGAGGTAATATCCATTGTCATAGCTAGGCAATAATCCTAGCGCGGGGAGGGGGAAGAGTTTTACGAGCTTCCACTAGGAGCATAAATTCTAGTATACTTGACTTATTTTATCGGAATACTATCACCTTAATTCTCTGTATTTAGAGGTAATATCCATTGTCACATCTAGGCAATTATGCTCGCGCGGGAGAGGGGGGCGGGTTTTACGAGCTTCCAATAGGAACATCAATTCTATTATACTTGACTTATTTTATCGGAATACTATCACCTTAATTCTCTGTATTTAGAGGTAATATCCATTGTCATAGCTAGGCAATAATCCTAGCACGGGGAGGGGGAAGGGTTTCACGAGCTTCCACTAGGAGCATAAATTCTAGTATACTTGACTTATTGTATCGGAATACTATCTCCTTAATTCTCTGTATTTAGAGGTAATATCCATTGTCACAGCTAGGCAATAATCCTAGTGCGGGAGAGGGGGAAGGGTTTTACGAGGTTCCAATAGGAGCATAAATTCTTTTATACTTGACTTATTGTATCGGAATACTATCACCTTAATTCTCTGTATTTAGAGCTAATATCCATTTTCATAGCTAGGCAATAATCCTCGCTCGGTGCGGGGGAAGGGTTTTACGAGCTTCCAGGAGGAGCATAAAGTCTATTATAATTGAATTATTGTATAGAAATACTAACACATTAATTCTCTGTATTTAGAGCTAATATCCATTGTCACAGCTAGGCAATAATCCTAGTGCAGGAGAGGGGGAAGGGTTTTACGAGGTTCCACGAGGAGCATAAATTCTATTATACTTGACTTATTGTATCGGAATACTATCTGCCTAATTCTCTGTATTTAGAGGTAATATCCATTGTCACAGCTAGGCAATAATCCTAGCGCGGGGAGGGGGAAGGGTTTTACGAGATTCCAGTAGGAGCATCAATCCTAGTATACTTGACTTATTGTATCAGACTACTATCACCTTAATTCACGGTATTTATAGGTAAGATCCATGGTCCCAGCCAGGCAATAATCCTAGCGCGGGGAGGGGGAAGGGTTTTACGAGTTTCCAGTAGGAGCATAAATTCTATTATACTTGACTTATTGTATCGGAATACTATCACCTTAATTCTCTGTATGTAGAGGTAATATCCATTGTCACAGCTAGGCAATAATCCTATTGCAGGAGAGGGGGAAGGGTTTTACGAGGTTCCACTAGGAGCATAAATTCTATTATACTTGACTTATTGTATCGGAATACTATCACCTTAATTCTCTGTATTTAGAGGTAATATCCATTGTCACAGCTAGGCAATAATCCTAGCGCGGGGAGGGGGAAGGGTTTTACGAGCTTCCAGTAGGAGCATAAATTCTAGTATACTTGACTTATTGTATTGGAATACTATCTCCTTAATTCTCTGTATTTAGAGGTAATATCCATTGGCACAGCCAGGCACTAATCCTAGCGCGGGGAGGGGGAAGGGTTTTACGAGTTTCCACTAGGAGCATAAATTCTATTATACTTGACTTATTGTATTGGAAGACTATCACCTTAATTCTCTGTATTTAGATGTAAGATCCATTGTCACAGCTTGTTAATAATCCTAGTGTTGGGCGTGGGAAGTGTTTTACGAGCTTCCACTAGGATCATCAATTCTAGTATACTTGACTTATTGTATCGGAATACTATCACCTTAATTCTCTGTATTTAGAGGTAATATCCATTGTCACTGCTAGGCAATAATCCTAGTGTGGGCGAGGGGGAAGGGTTTTACCAGGTTCCTGTAGGAGCATAAATTCTATTATACTTGACTTATTGTATCGGAATACTATCACCTTAATTCTCTGTATTTAGAGGTACAGCCAGGCAATAATCCTAGCGCGGGGAGGGGGAAGGGCTTTACGAGCTTCCACTAGGAGCATAAATTCTATTATGCTTGAATTATTGTATTGGAATACTATCACCTTCTCCCCCTCCCCTGCCCTCGGAAATGTGGGAACGAAGGGTCTCTGAGCCTTCCCCTTGATGCAGATGTTTTCCCTCCATAATTGACCCCTCCCCTCCCTGCCCTCAGAAATGGGGGAACGAAGGGAACGTTAGATCCTATTGTAAATTGACAATACTTATCAAACATCACTAGTGTATTATACAGATCACATATCTCATTACCCCTTTTTAAATGTTAATCAAATAATTATGATTATAGTTTCAAATTTTTTGTATGCTTTTCAAAATGTTCGTATTTGTTTTGAATTAAGTTTTTTTTATAGCAGATACCCCCCCCCCCCCGTGCAACTGAACCCCCCATGTAACTGAATCCCTGTATAACCGAAACCCCATACAACTGAACCTCTGTGCTACTGAATCCTCGTCCAACTCGACCCCATTTAACTAATCCCCGTGTAACTGAATCCGCATGTAACTGAACCCTCGTGCAAGTCAACCCTCGTGCAACTCAACTCCCTCAAAACACTTTTCAGCCATTTCTTGTTAATTTTTTTTATTTCTAAACTATTTAAAATTGACAACACTGTGCAAATCACCACTTGTGTATTATACAGTACACATTCATCCCATCTCCTCCAAAACCCTTTTCAGTCATTTCCTGTTAAAATTATCCAATCACTAATTAGCCCTTTTTTTCTCCACCTTCAAATGTTCCTTTAGTAGCTACGCAATTAGACTAAGTCATCGCCCAGTTAACACTAAGATGTAAATTGAGTAAGCCTCTCGCAATAACGGACCAAACCAGATTATACCCACCTAACCAGATCAAAAAACGGCGGTCTTATTAACTTGATTAGTAATTGGATTCAGATATACTTTGAACGGACTTTCACTCCTACATTCACGGGTTTCTGCAAAGTGTTATGAGCTTCATTGAAAAAATACCAGTTTAAAAAAAAATAATAAACATGTATCCATGAGTTTGACCTCCAAAAAATGAGTGTTGCCTCAGAAAACCCGTCTGGTAAGGTAAGTATCGTTCATTGTAAGAGGTAAATGGCCCTGGTAACCCAATTACTTGAAAATACACACACATATCCATGCCTCAGCCTTGTGAAAGTGCATGTATATTTTCAATTAATTGGGGCCTTACTACTGATGTTGTTGTTTAGACCAGGGCACTTCATATCGAAAGAGTTGTCGTGGGAACTTCGAAAAGGGCTCATACAATTGAAAATAGAAAGAGCTGATGCCGTTTTTAATAGTCGAAAGTGATTTGAGGGCAACTAATCCCCCTCCCACCCCCACCCACCCAACTGCCCATTATGTTTAAAAACTGAATGTGGCATTACGATTAAATTAAAATGCACTGTGTTAATGCTAATTCCCAATAAGGCATCTCAGCAGTTTCCCAAGAACGACTGGGGGTATTATGTTCAAACTTTCGGGGCTACTTCTGCTCTTAAAATTTAACCAAATCAAAATACCGTAAGTGCATCCAAGCTGTCAAAGAAATTAAACAGATTTTTTTTGCGAATGGTATCAAGTTTTTCATTTCAGGTCAGCTAGAGGAGGTATGAAACTAAATTAAACACTACTATTTGTGTCCATATTTTTAAAAGGGTTTAGGCTCTTAAAAATTGCGGAAAATTTTTCTCCAGCATACAAATAGCAGGCAAAATTATAAAGTCCTAAAAAACGAAAAGATTTAAAGTATTATTTTCTTTTTCCCTGAAAAGACTATGTCAATATAAAATGAACAGAAATTAATTAAAAAAAAATTTTCCACAAAATAAGTTTTACAAAGAAAAGTAAAGAACTCCATTAAACAAAAAATGAGCAAAAATAAAATCAAATAATCTACCAAGCATAAAACTACCATAAATCAGCATTGATAAATAAATGAAACTCAAAACAAACAGAAATTAAAAACAAATGAGTCAAACTCAACAGAAATTAACGTGAGTAGGGTTCAAAACCCCTAAGTCTTTCCAATGCCAGAACAAAATTTGCACTTTACTAAAAAAAAAAAAAAAGATGAATGTGCATTCAGCTTAATACACATATGCTGATATTTATCAATCAAAATGTTAATATTATTTGATTTATTAAAGTTATAAAAGTAAAAACATTTATATGTTTTCAGTAAAGTGCAAACTTTGTTCTATCCTTGGGAAGGCATAGGGGTTTTGAGCCCAACTTGTGCTAATTTCTGCTCGTTTTGAGTTTGACTCGGTTATTTATTGTAATTTCTGTTCGTTTTGGGTTTCATTTATTTAACGATGCTGATTTGTGGTAGTTTCACGCTTGGTAGATTATTTGATTTTATTTTTGCTCATTTTTTGTTTAATGGAGTTCTTTACTTTTCTTTGAAAACTTATTCTGTGGATAAAGTTTTTTTTAATTAATTCTTTCAAAAAAATTATGTCTTCCAAACAGTTCGTGGTAGCGAACGTAAGGAGCGACTTCGCCCAATAGTAGCCGAAACTCTAGAAAACGGAATTGTGAACAAAAGATACATTTAAAAAACAGGCTTTTCATGATGATTCCAAATACATAAAATTGATTAATTTTAATATTACCCATCATAAGTTACGAGCCTGAGAAAATCTGCCCGATTTTTGAAAGGGGGGAAACACCCCAAGAGATTTAAGCGGTCTTAATGAAAATCACACCATCAGATTCAACATATACAAGTATTCTACTGTGCAGTGTTTAAGGGTCCTATTTTACAAAAACGTTTGATTTTTTTTTTTATTGTGACAAGCCTATGGCTTTCTCCTGTACTCACTAAAATATAATAAAATAGAAAAAGGATCACCGACACATGTTTATTTGTTTGTTTTTTTGTTTCCCCCAGGGACGATCCTATATAACCAATGGCACTAGAAGACCGGAAGAGAGCTCCTTCGAACGGAAATCAAACTTCTAGCGCCCTTTTTAAGTGATCCAAAAGATTGTAGGGCAACTAGCATTCCTCCCATGCCCCTTTTTTCCCCAAACACATACGATCAAAATTTTAAGACAGCTATTTGATTCAGTATAGTTGAATGGTCCTATAACTATGCCATTGGTGATAACATGACCCTCCATAGTGTTTGAGGAAAGAGCTACAAGTTATGTAGTTTGCCCATATTGTTCACGTATATTGTTTGTTATTGGGAGATATACGGAAAGTCTTTGGGCGGGAATCTTTCTATGGGAGTTTTCAGCGAGGAGAGTTTTCAGTGAGGAGGAATTTTTCCTGTGGGTGTGAATTTTTGTGTGCAGTAAACACATAATGCAGGGGTGGGAGAGGGGATTTCCTGGCATAACTTGAAGAACAGTCAGAAATTAAATACAAAATCAAGTTTTTTTTTTACTGAAAGTAAGGAACAACATTAAAACTTAAACGAAAAGAAATTATTAGTAGAAAGGACCCTAAAGGTCCGACGAGCACACCATATTTGGGCATAGAGTCCCTAGGGAGATGGTTTTCTCACTGAGAATGAAAAAACTGAATTTTTCTCACTTGAAAAAACAGGAATTTTCTCACTTTTATGGATGTTTTCTTGGACGGTTATGTGTGTTGGTCAATTTATTTGATGTTTTTCTCGGATGTCAACAGTAATTTATGTCTGTTTTATGGTTTTTGTCAGTGAGAATGAAAAAACAGGAATTTTCTCACTTTAATGGATATCTGTTCTGGATGTTTTGAGTCTAACAACTGGGGTACCGGAGTCATTGACCTAAATTTCCAACATGTCAATTTATTTGATGTTGTTGTTGTTTTGGCCATATACATGCTCGAGGTGAATGTTAATGTGTCCAGGAATAGGAAACAGTTAGATCACACGTGACAGGTGATGTCAAGGTTGATTGATTGTCACGAAAGGGGAATTAATTTGTTGTTTTTAAGGAGAATTATTGATTCAAGAAAGGAGAATTAATTTGTTGTTTCTAAGGGGAATTATTGATTCACGAAAGGGGAATTAATTTGTTGTTTCTAAGGGGAATTATTGATTCAAGAAAGCGGAATTAATTTGCTGTTTCTATGGGGAAGGTGGGGAAGAGATATATTGACTGCGTAATCGAAGTGAGAGAATTCCCGAGAAATTGATTACATAATTGGTAGAACCCTATCAGGAGCTCGTGACGGGAATCCATTTATGGGCATAGAATGACGTAATCAACTAGGACAAATGGATTTATGAGAAATTGATTACATAATCGGTAAAACCCTATCAGAAGGTCATGACGGGAATCCATTTATGAGCATAGAATGACGTAATCAACTAGGACAAATGGATTTCTGAGAGATTGATTACAGAATCGGTAGAACCCTATCAGAAGGTCATGACGGGAATCCATTTATGGACATAGAATGACGTAATCGACTAAGACAGATGGATTTTTGAGAAATTGATTACATAATCGATATAACCCTATCAGAAGGTCCTGACGGGAATCAATTTAGGGACATAGAATGACGTAATGAACTATACAGCTTTTTGGATACCTCAACACCAAAAATTACATTTCAAATACCATTTCAGGGGAAGTTACTTTCTTAGTGTCACTCCTCAACCCATTTTCCAACTTGAAGTACTTATCTTTTTCACTTACAACTACACTTTTAAGCCTTTTGAATACTTCAGCACAAAGAAATAATTTTCAAAGACCATTTCAGAGCAACTTTTTTTTTAATGTCCCTCCTAAACCCATTTTCGAACTTGAAGTACTTATCTTTTTCACCCACAACTATACTTTACAGCTTTTTGGATACCTCAACATCAAGAAATACTTTTCAAAGACCATTTCATAGCAAGTTACTTTCTCATTATCCCGCATAAACCCATATTCAAGCTATAAGGAAATAAATTTTTAAACCACAAAAATACTATACATAAAATAGGATCAATAAACACATAGCATTAAATTTCAAACACCATTTTAGAGCAAGTTCCTTCCTTAATGTCCCTCCTAAACCAATTTTCAAACTTGAAGTTCTTTTCTTTTGCACACACAACTATACATTACAGTTATTTAGATACATCTACAGCAATAACTACTTTTCAAAGACCATTTCAGAGCAAGTCAGTTTCTAATTGTCTCCCCTAAACCCATTTACCAACTTGAAGTGCTTATATTTTTCACCTACATCTATAATTTACATCTTTTTGGTTACCACAACACCAAGCAATACATTTCAAAGTCCATTTCACAGCACTTTTGGTTCTTAATTTCCTTTATAAACCCATTTTTCAATTTACGTGCTTATCTTTTTCAACAAAACCATACTTTACATATTTGTTGATGTATTAACACCAAGAAATAATTTTCAAAGACCCTTTCAGAGAAAATGGTTTTCTTTATATATCTCATAAGCACATTTTGCAACTTTGAGTACTTTTCTTTTTAAGCGATAACTATACTTTACAGCTGTTTGGATCCATAAAAAACACGAAATAGTTTTCAAGGACCATTTCAGAGCAAGTTACTTTCTTAATGTCCCTCCTAAACCCATTTTCCAACTTGAAGTACTTATCTTTTTCACCTACAAATATACTTTACAGCTTTTTGGATAACTCAACACCAAGAAATAATTTTCAAAGAACATTTAAGAGCAAGTTACTTTCTTAATGTCCCTCCTAAACACATGTTCCAACTTGAAGTACTTATCATTTTCACCCACAACTATACTTTACAGCTTTTTGGATACCTCAACACCAAGAAATACTTTTCAAAGACCATTTCAGAGCAAGTTACTTTCTTAATATCCCTCCTAAACCAATTTTACAACTTTAATTACTTATATATTTAACCCACAAATATACTCTACAGCTTTTTGTATACCTCAACACCAAGAAATACTTTTCAAAGACCATTTCAGAGCAAGTTACTTTCCTAATATCCCTCCTAAACCCATTTTTCAACTTGAAGTACTTATCTTTTTCACCCACAACTATACATTACAGCTCTTTGGATACCTCAACAGCAAGAAATACTTTTCAGACCATTTAAGAGCAAGTTACTTTCTTAATGTCCCTCCTAAACCCATTTTCCAAATTGAAGTACTTATCTTTTTCACCCACAACTATACTTTACAGATATTTGGATACCTCAAGACCAAGAAATACTTTTCAAAGACCATTTCAGAGCAAAGTACTTTCTTAATGTCCCTCCTAAACCCATTTTCCAACTTGAAGTACTTATCTTTTTCACCCACAACTATACTTTACAGCTTTGTGGACACTTCAACATCAGGAAATACTTTTCAAAGACCATTTCAGAGCAAGCTACTTTCTTAATGTCCCTCCTAAACCCGTTTTCCAACTTGGAGTACTTATGTTTTCCACCCACAACTCTTCTGTACAGCTTTTTGTATACATCAACACCAATAAATACTTTCCAAAGAACATGTTAGAGCAAATTACTTTCTTAATATCCCTCATAAGCCCAGTTTCCTACTTGAATTACTTATCTATTTCAACAACAACTCTACTTTACAGCTTTTTGGATACCTCAACAGCAAGAAATACTTTTCAAAAGACTTTTCAGAGCAAGTTACTTTCTTAATGTCCCACCTAAACCAATTTTCCAACTTGAAGTACTTATCTTTTTCACCCACAACTGTACTTTACAGCTTTTTGGATACCTCAACACCAAGAAATACTTTTCAAAGACCATTTCAGAGCAAGTTGCTTTCTTAATATACCTCCTACACACTTTTTCCAACTAGACGTACTTATCTTTTTCAACCAGAACTATACTTTACAGCTTTTTGGATACCTCAACACCAAGAAACACGTTTCAAAGACGATTTCAGAGCAAGTTACTTTCTTAATGTCCCTCCTAAACCAATTATCCATCTACAAGAAATTAACATTAACAACAAAATCTATAAAAAAAATATATTTTTTTACATAAACACCAAGAAATACTTTTCAAATACCATATCAGAGCAAGTTACTTTCTTAATGTCCCTCCTAAACCCATTTTCCAACTTGAAGTACTTATCTTTTTAACCCACAACTATACTTTAAAGCTTTTTGGATACCTCAACACCAAGAAATACTTTTCAAAGACCATTTCAGAGCAAGTTACTTTCTTAATGTCCCTCCTAAGCTTATTTTTCAACTTGAACTACATATATTTTTCACCACAACTATCGTTTCCTTCTGTTAGGATCCCTCAACAAAAAGACATATTATTATAGGACCATTTCAGTGCAAGTTAGTTTCTTAAGATCACTCCTAAACCAATTTTTCAACTTGAAGTGATTATCTATTACACCACAACCATACTTTACAGCTTTTTGGATACCTCAACACCAAGAAATACTTTTCAAAGACTCTTCCACAGCAAGTTACTTTCTTAATGTTCCTCCTGAACCCATTTTCCAACTTGAAGTACTTATCTTTTTCACCCACAACTATACTTTACAGCTTTTTGGATACCTCAACACCAAGAAATACTTGTCAAAGACCATTTCAGAGCAAGTTACTTTCTTAATGTCCCTCCTAAGCCCATTTTCCACATATATGTACTTAACTTTGTCATAACAAATAAAAATTTAATAATTTATTAAAAAAATACAACAATTTATAAATTAAATTTAAAAAGGAATATAATAATCAACTACTAATGAAAATCCAAACCACATTTTACTTCTTGTATGAATTTTGTTTTTCACCCTCTACTAGCACAAACAGCTTTTTGGTTAATTCAAATCCAAGAAAAACTTTTCAAATACAATTTAATAGCAAGATAATATAAAAATGTAACTCAACAAACCATATACAAATTGAAGTACTTATATTTTTCACCAACAACTATACTTTACAGCTTTTTGGATACCTCAACACCAAGAAATACTTTTCAAAGACCATTTCAGAGCAAGTTACTTTCTTAATGTCCCTCCTAAACCAATTTTCCAATTTGAAGTACTTATCTTTTTAACCTAAAACTAAACTTTACAGCTTTTTGTATAAATTAAAACCAAGAAATACTTTTCAAAGACCATTTCAGAGCAAGATACTTTCTTAATGTCCCTCCTAAACCCATATCCCAACTTGAAGTAATAATCTTTTTCACACACAACAAAAATATCAAGATTATTGGATACATCAACACAAAGAAATAATTATCAAAATCCATTTCAGAGCAAGTTACTTTCTTACTGTCCGTCCTAAACCCATTTTCCAAATTGAAGTACTTATCTTTTTCACCCACAACTATACTTTACAGCTTTTTAGATACCTCAACACCAAGAAATACTTTTTCAAGACCATTTCACAGTGAGTTACTTTCTTACTGTCCCTCCTAAACCCATTTTCCAACTTGAAGTACTTATCTTTTTCACCCACAACTATACTTAAAGCTTTTTGGATACCTCAACACAAAGAAATACTTTTCAAAGACCATTTCAGAGCAATCTACTTTCTTAATATCTCTCCTAAACCCATTTTCCAACTTGAAGTACTTATCTTTTTCACCCAAAACGATACTTTACTAGTTTTTGGATACCCCAACACCACAAAATAATTTTCAAAGACCTTTTAAGTGCAAGCTAATTTCTTAATGTCCCTCCTAAACCCATTTTCCAACTTGAAGTACTTATCTTTTTCACCCACAACTATACTTTAAAGCTTTTAGATTCATCAACACCAAGAAATACTTAGGTTAGGCTAGATTAAATTAGGTTAGATTAGGTTAAGTTAGGTTAGGTGATCCTACGTACGCTTCACTTAGGTTAGGTGAAAGACCGGCAAAAATTTAAGTGAATGGTTTTGTTAGGATAGACTAGATTAAGTTAGGTTAGGCTAGGTTAGCCTACGTACGCGCGCGTACGTCGGATAACCTGCCCTAACCTAAATTAACCTAAAATAATCTAGTCTATCGTAACTTATCCGTTCACCGAACGTTTTACCTGTCTTTCACCTAAACTAACCTAAGTGAAGCGTGCGTAGGATAACCTAACCTAACTTAACCTAACCTAATCTAACCTAATTTAATCTAGCCTAACCTAAGTATTTCTTGATGTTGAGGTATCCAAAAAGCTGTAAAGTATAGTCATTCTATGCCCATAAATGGATTCCCGTCAGGACCTCCTGATAGGGTTCTACCGATTATGTAATCAATTTCTTAGAAATCCAATTGTCTTAGTCGATTACGTCATTCTATGTCCATAAATGGATTCCCGTCACGACCTTCTGATAGGATTCTACCGATTATGTAATCAATTTCTCAGAAATCCCTCTGTTCTACTTGATTACGTCATTCTATGCTCATAAATGGATTCCCGTCATGACCTTCTGATAGGGTTCTACCGATTATGTAATCAATTTCTCAGAAATCCATTTGTCCTAGTTAATTACGTCATTCTATGCCCATAAATGGATTCCCATCACGAGCTCCTGATAGGGTTCTACCAATTATGTAATCAATTTCTCGGGAATTCTCTCACTTCGATTACGCAGTCAATATATCTCTTCCCCACCTTCCCCATAGAAACAGCAAATTAATTCCGCTTTCTTGAATCAATAATTCCCCTTAGAAACAACAAATTAATTCCCCTTTCGTGAATCAATAATTCCCCTTAGAAACAACAAATTAATTCTCCTTTCTTGAATCAATAATTCTCCTTAGAAATAACAAATTAATTCCCCTTTCGTGACAATCAATCAACCTTGACATCACCTGTCACGTGTGATCTAACTGTTTCCTATTTCTGGACACATTGACATTCGCCTCGAGCTTGTACATGACCAAAACATCAACAACATCAAATAAATTGACATGTTGGAAATTTAGGTCATTGACTCCGGTACCCCAGTTGTTAAACTCAAAACATCCAGAACAGACATCTATTAAAGTGAGAAAATTCCTGTTTTTTCATTCTCACTGACAAAAACCATAAAACAGACATAAATTACTGTTGACATCCGAGAAAAACATCAAATAAATTGACCAACACACATAACCGTCCAAGAAAACATCCATAAAAGTGAGAAAATTCCTGTTTTTTCAAGTGAGAAAAATTCTGTTTTTTCATTCTCAGTGAGAAAACCATCTCCCTAGGGACTCTATGCCCAAATATGGTGTGCTCGTCGGACCTTTAGGGTCTTTTCTACTATGATTCTGTGTATGAAGGAGGCTACCCCTTCTTCGACCCTCACCCTTTACGCTAAAATTTGACCGTCATTTTGAATGAGTAATATTTTTTAAAGAAGTTTAAGAGTTGAATGTAAAGAGCAATAGTTAAGGATGGGGCAGCTCTCCTTACATACAGAATAATTTCTGTTCCTTCCAGTTTTTAATGGTGCTCCATATTTTCAGTTGAAAAAAACTATTTTTTAATATTTAATTTGTAAAAAGCTTAACATGCCACTGTCTCAACGGTAGTGGGCTATGGATTCTATATTGTGCAAATCTGCCTTAGAATATCAGCAGCCCTATTTTTTCAAGTAACAAAGCCCCCCTCCCCCCCCCAAAAAAAAATATATATATAAACTAAAATATATGGCTTGAACAAAGATGCTATTTCTAATAGATAGAACAATAATTTATTTAAAAACTAATACCGTTATGGTACATTTTAAAAACTGTGATACATATTTCCTGTTGAAAATTCGTCAGTGTTTATATTTCTCATAAACAGCCTAACGTCACGCGGTGGGGCATTCCGAGATCCCGTAATATCAGGCCTTCCTGGAACTGTACTTTGTCTTATTCCTCCTCCCCCATTACGCCTGTCCCATTCGTTTGCCTGAAACTTAAATTTGTCTTGTAATTTATTCATACTCTTAAAATCTGAGGATAACCAAGGAATTGCCTGTCCCTTTCTCGGAGGAGTATATTTTATGGCCCCAATATCGTCTGACTGCGGGAAATGTTTTTCCGTGTGCCAATACAGCGGGATGCTTTCTGGCAGTGGGTACTTTCTTGTTAAAATCCCTGGCCAATTAGTGTTATCAGGTAACCGGTTTTCAATAACAGCTCCGTAATATATTTCGTTAGGTGTAACATCTTCTGAACTATTATCGTCTCTTAGACCTTCATTCTTTGTTTCTTCACAGTCTTTTTCATCAAGGCAACTATTACTACTTTGATTGTTTTGTGATAAGGAGTCGCCATTCATTACTTCATTCTCTAAATTTTGTGCAAAATCCATAGTCTCTAAATCTTCTTTCATTTCTCGAAGGGTGTTTAGTCTAATTGGAGTCAAAAAAACCGCATCTTTATCCATTTGAACTGGCCTAACTTCTCTTTTCGATCTGTGATGACCAACTTTTAAAGGCCTCGTCTTAATATTATAATCAATTACTTCAGGTATAATGTAAGGGAAGCTGCTCGATCGTGCCAGATGAGTCCCATCAGAAGCTTTGTATCTCTTACTTATACTATTAGTCGTTTGTTCAGCATGATTGTCTGGATAATTGGGAAATGACATGCGCATATAAGGAATAGTTTGCCTATGAAAATTAAAGCTACCGAAATATGGTTCTTTTTCTGAATGTAGTTCAGTATGGAAGTCCATACTATTTTCGTTTGTAAAGTCTGGTAAGTTATATGATTTTTCAGGTATACCACCTGACAGCTGAATACTCCTCATTCCTGGATCTTCAATTGCAGTAATATAGAGCTGATAATGACTTAATTCAGGCATTGAAGTCCTGGTTACCATTTTGTCATTGATTTTGACATGGTTGTCAGGTGCAAATTGTTTTTGGCCTGTACGATTATTTTCAGAACTTTCATCCTTCTGTATATGCTTTGGAAGAATGTGGGGAGATTTTTTACTTTCATTTTTGACTGCTACATAATTATGTGGAAAGCTAGTACTTCCAGAAATCGATAAAAATTGGGGATTATCATTCATAAGAGACCGATCGACATCTTCCACTCCATTTATGAGCAACTTGGACGAACCTCTTGAAGGAATATGCAGCAAGATCTGCTTTGCAATAACCTGAAATAATATGAAATACATTACCAAGAAAAGAAACCTTGCAGTCTATAAACGTGTAAAAACATATTAAACGTGTAAAACGTGTAAGAACGCGTAAAGACAACTATAAACACACGTACTTCATTAATGTTTCTTAAAGGGAAGTGCAGCATGACAAATCTGTGAATTTCTGAGAATCGAAAATAGGTCTTTATTATGAAATGGTTAAAAACGCGAAAAAAACTGATAATCCTAGTGCTTCAGTCGTGCCATGGGTAAAGGACTTCTTTGTGAACTTAATCTCCCGCCAAGGAAGTTGCGAATTTGTATAGCAGCGAATTTTCACTATGTTTAAGATAAGGTATACACACCTACAAACCGAAGCACATACAAATTGAAGAAAATAGTCATATGGGCTATCAAAATAAACGGGGAGAATATCATGGTTGAAGTGACAGATGCAATCTAGTAAAGAGTGAACCGTGTCCCGTAGTAGCTAAAAGTTTAAACATCCATTTTGAAAGAAAAAGTCTTGTGAGAAAATATTACCTTTTAAAGCTGAGTAGTAGGAGACCGAGCTTCACTCGGTGGAAAATCAGACACTTTCTAATCTCTTTTACAAAATAACTCTATTTCATTTCATCTATTTCATTTTGTTTGGTAGAACTTTTTCCATATTTATACCAATAAATTTTTCTACACTATCGAAAATCAGTTAAAAAAAAATATTACCTAAAAAAATTAATTTTAGTTATTACAAGCATTTGTGAAGTCCTTCATAAGAAAATGTTTTTTTTTTCCAAAATCAAGGTCCTAAGCGAATTTAGTTTATAAACTAGCCTACAGTAATCTATTATATTTCACTACCTGTGATAGTGAAAACCATAGATGTATTGTAGATTTTATAAAAATCAAATTTTATTCCTATCTGATTAAACCCCTCCTCCATCACGTTCAAGTTAATATATTTGTGTCTGGCTTTAAACTGCTTAATTAAAAAAAAGTTTTTTTCTGAGGGAAGTAAAGCACGAACTTGGAACTTAGAATGAACAAATTATTACTTTACGGTCTGTCTAACATATATCAATAAAATTACCACAAAAAAAACAACTGATGATATCTCTTTATGTTTGTAGGATTATAGAAAACTAGCGCTTTACCGGAAAGCCAAAACAATATGGGGTTTTGATACAATAAAAGTAATACCTTTAAGGACACTTTTTAAAGTATACAAATAAAGCATTTTAGGGATATTGCATTATTATTTTGTAGACAAGTTCAAAGTGAAGCCATCTTGATAGTAATCTATCTTTCACCTTCCTACTCAGCTCCCAGCTTTCACAACTTGCTAAGATTGGGCAGGAAGAGCACCTTAAGGTACCCCAAAAGAATACTGGTTGTGTTTACTGAGAGCTTTTATCCATATCTATTCTAGATTCCCTCTGTCCAGAATTTATTTTCTTTTTGCAATCCTTGTTGTCTACTCCATAATATAATTAAAGATAGCCTCCTTACACCCTGGCTACCTCCATCCTACATTAGACTAGCTCTATCAAATAGTAACTGCTTTATTTCAGCTGTGCACCGCGGAGGATAGTAATCGAGCTTTCACCATCCTACTCAGCTCCCAGCTTTCACAACTTGCTCAGATTGGGCAGGAAGAGCACCATCCCCATTATGCTCTTATAGTCAAATCACCTAAAACCACTATAATATCACAGTCACTTATTATCAAATTTCGGGAAACACTAAAGCGTCTCTATGTACTCACTTTTGATTCCTAAATCAATATTCGTTTTTTTACTTGGCTTTTGTGTTTTCAATAACTGTCAGCAACATTTCATTTTTTGATTAGAAGAAAAGAAGTTTGTACCAGCTTAATTAAAAATCCAACGCAATGTTAAAGAAGTCAAGACAGTTACTTAACATTCCAAGTCAATGGCCCGGAAACTTAATTTGAACCGGAAGTTGTTATTTGGTTTCAGTATATATAGTTTGTTTTAATTTTAATACGTTAGTTTCTACTGATGATGATGACTGTCTGTGTCATCGAAATATCTAGAGCTTTTGTATGAATTTATTTCACTGTCTAATAAAAAGGACCTATCCCCGTTTGGAACTCTTATTTTTTTTTTTTTTAATTAATCTTTGCCCGTTTTTAATTAAAATTGTTGTTAATTACAATTCTGAGTCGCCCAAATGCTTGCAAAACATGTGGACATGGTCGGTCATAAATATTTGAATCATTTTTGGTCTTTAAATGCCTTCAAATGGCTCACAGAACTGATAGACTGCAAGATTACCTTTATTGTCTGACTGTCTGGCTTGGTTCTGACATAGGATGATAGATAATCATCAAGAAGTGAAAATAATCATTTTTATACAACTCTGAAAAAGTTATGCCAGCTTTCCCTCTCACGAAGACTATCCAGCTCTCAAGCCTTTCATTACAAAAGGATTACAAAAGATATATAGGTCATATCTTCCTCATCCATCCAGTATGCGCTCTTCTATATCAAAAATGAACTGCAGACTAAGAATTAACTTCTAAGATTTGTATCGCGCATCGACTTCCTTTGTATTCTAGAAGCAACTATTTTTCTAAAGTTGATTTTAAGGTTTACAGAACCTAAGCATAATTTCCTTATCTATAATGTTTTGTGAAACTATAACCTGACTTCGAAACAATAAATTTTCTCTTATTTATTTTTTTATGGGCTACCAATACAGCTGCTTTGCACGTAATCCTGGGTCCGAATTTACCTCCCCAGTATAAAAAAATGTAATAATACGAGGGGCATTCCAAAAATACATGACTTTTTTGTCAACAAGGTAATGGCAACCGTTTACTACGACTGTGAAAGAGTTGCACTTGTGGATTTTTAGAAGGTTGAAGGATCTCTGGATTTCCCTAAAATTATTCTAAAAGGATGGAAGTGTCACTGGGAGAAGTGATTTGACATTGAAGGGGGTTATGTTGAGAAATCCATTGTAATGATGAATGATATACATCCATTGTATGTTGAAAGATCTATTGTAATAGCAAAATTTGTATACCTTTAACTTATTTCTCTTAACGTCCCCCCACCCCCTGATAAACCCCAAAAATTGTGTAGACATACAGGTGTGGAATAACAATAAACAAAAAAAAAGTTGGAATGTAATCTGACAACTAAAAAAATATCACCGAAAAAAAATTAAAATAAGTTTTTAGTGCTATGATTTCTCTATAGGCTATACATTACAAAAAGTATTTTTCTGTCTACTAAATAGTAAAAATAAGTAAATAATTTGAATAATTAAATATAACAATAAGTGATCCTTCTTTTAATATACAGCTTTGAGTGGTTCGAGAACCACATGCCTACACTTCTCCAAGTGGTAAGGGGGTGGGGTATGGATTTAGTGGTGATTTAGTGGATTCCGTGGGGTATGGTACTAAGAATGTAGTTGCAAACCATGAAACTAGAGGGTCTCCATTGCCCTTTGAATTAATATGCTATGCAATTTTAAAAAATAAGATCATCACATTTACCAAAAAAAGTGAATTATCAGAAAAATAGTCATATTGAAGGGACGAAACCATAAGCGAAGAAAAAAATACCCAAGCAGGAATTGAACGCTGGACATTTTAACTTGAAACCAAACGCGTCAACTAACTAAACTACGTCTCTGTTAATTTGAATTAATCTATTGGTATTTGTAAGACCAAAATTGCGTAACTTACTAAGGAGGCTTGGAAGGGGGAGTATACAAGAGGTGTTCTTTTAAATCTTCAGTTAGTGGTTTTGCGCCATAATTATTACAATGGTACCGTTTTATACTTAAGAAGTGGTACCAAAAGTGTTGCTTTTAGTGCTATATTGCGCTTACGGTTTGTAGAATTGATAAAACGCACGTACATATGAGCAATAGCTTCCAAATGAGTAATTAAACATCAATCGAAAAAGTTCTCGTAAGCTCCAGCTTTCCCACTTGAGACATGGGACCAAAAGTGTAATTTTTAGTGCCATTTGGAACTTACAGATGGCGGAATTCACAGGAGGAACGTAGATATGAGTAATAGCTATTATATGATCTATAAAGCATTTGTCTACAATGTTCTCGTAGCCCGCTAGCGCTAACCTTCTTGAGAAATGGCACAAATGGTGTTCTTTAGTGCCTTAAAACAATTGCAGATAGTAGAATTTATAAGAAATCACGTAGATATGAGAAATAGCTTTTGAAGAAGCCGTTAAACACCTCTCTATGGTGTTCTGGTAACCCGCTAGCCCTGGGAGAAAAACAGGACACAGATCAGTGTTACCCATGCGAAAAAGTGATTTTCCTTGTTTTTTAGGTGGAGGACTGTAATTCCCTCTTGCACAGTTTTCGACCATGCTGATACCAATGGTACACTTTTCATTTTGATCTGACGCCATTTTCGAGGCGTTTCGGGCTTTTCTTCAAAATCACCATACAATTTTTTTAGAAATAAACTTTTACTTTTAGGACGAACCGAAATAATCGCTACCATTCCTGAATCAGTGTCAGATGGCAATTTTTTTTTTCACTGGGAACTTTTGGTTACTATGGTCTGTGGTTCGCTCTTTACTAGGTTTGCAGCTACTATGTACCAGGGGTGGTATATCTTGGGACACGAGGTGGTATACTCTGGGACATAGTGAAAAGATACATCTATTGGTAGAAAACTTCAACTATTCATCATATAAATACTACATTAAAAATTTGACTTCAAAAGCAAAAACATCTTAGGCACAAGACTAGACTATCAGTCAGCAAACACGAAGTACGACGCTGCTCTGGAAGCTGTGCGGGATGCTGGGGCAGGAGGGGCAACTTTTTCAAAATGTCTTCCATTGAATCTATGGCTCAAATAAAAGCTCCAGAATTGCTGCATAAACTGTAATTTTTCCGGATTTTTCTTGTATAGCAGGAAGGAAAAGGGGGGGGGGTGTCCCTGCTTATACCATTTGTCCCACTAAGTACCAGGGGTGGTATATCTTGGGACACGAGGTGGTATACTCTGGGACATAGTGATAAGATACATCTACTGGTAGAAAACTTCAACTATTCATCATATAAATACTACATTAAAAATTTAATTTCAAAAGCAAAAACATCTTAGGCACAAGACTAGACTACCAGTCAGCAAACACGAAGTACGACGCTGCTCTGGAAGCTGTACGGGGTGCTGGGGTAGGAGGGGACAACTTTTTCAAAATGTCTTCCATTGGATAAAATATTGCGTCTTCTCGATCCAGCCACTTCCACTTTCTTAGACCAGCCATGCACATGACACTCAATCTCGCGCTGTTCTTTTTTTTCTCTTGGACAGACCCAGGAAAATGCTCTCCTTTGTAAACAATTAATTCAAAAAAACTTTCCAAAAAATAAGTTTTTCAAAGAAAAGTAAAGGCCATTTTAAACTTAAGCTCAGCAGAGACAAAATACATATTAAAATTAAAACTAAAAATGACAAGAAGTTACTAATAAAGAATACATAAAACCCAAAACGAACAGAAATTAAATAAACAATCATAACAAAAAACATACAACAAACAATAATATAAACCAATAAATAGATCTTAAAGCGAGTAATGCTTAGATTGAATACGAAAAGCAAGCTCAAAACGAAAACAAATATTTTGCTATTAAATTATAAATGAAACTTAAAACGAACAGAAATTAAATAAACAATCAATGCGAACAAACATACAATATATATTAATGTAAATGAATA
Organism: Artemia sp. Qi Xiang Cuo; assembly: GCF_049724085.1. Lineage (NCBI taxonomy): Eukaryota > Metazoa > Arthropoda > Branchiopoda > Anostraca > Artemiidae > Artemia > Artemia sp. Qi Xiang Cuo. Next base: position 62,828,511 of record NC_142796.1, read on the forward strand.
AATAAATCTTAAAACGAGTGAAATTTAAATTGAATATACAAATCAAGTTTGAATCGAATAAAAATAACTACAAACAAAGGTTTGGGTATTGTCTCACTGCAGAAGCATAACCCCTACAGCGTCATTGTCGCTTTACTGAACACAATTCTTCGAAATATTTTCACCTTTGTACCATTAAGAAATCAAAAATTAATTAAGATTTTATGGACTAAATATCAGAATATGTATATTAAATTGACACTACACATTTTTTTCAGTAAACTCATTTGAATTTTTTTTTTCAGTAAAGTACAAATTATATTCGGGCTTTTAGAAAGCATAGGGGTTTTGAACCCTACTCACATTAATTTATGCTCGTTTTGAGTTTGACTCTAATATTTTTTTTAATTTTTGTTCATTTTGGGTTTCACTTATTTATTGATACTGATTTGGGGTAGTTGTATGCTTGGTAGATTATATGATAGTCCGGACGCCAGGTGTTGAAAATGTAAACCAAACCACGACGGAATGGGGCTGCTACGAGAATTAGCCTACCCTCCACCCCCTAAATTGACCATGCGGATTCAAAATTACCAATGACACTTGCTTGCGAGTGGTGAAACACTCCGAAACTTGACATTTTATTATATTTTGGTGTTTCATGCAAGAAAATGCATGTTCCACAAAGTTTGAGGTGCAGTTTTCCGCTCAAATAAAAATGCCTGGAAGCCATAGGATGTTTTCATAACAAACTAACACAACTAGCTACAAAAAATGGCAGAGTTAAAAAAAAATGGCAAAACTATATGAGTCTTGAACAGTCTTGGAAAGTATAAACAAAATGAAATTGAATATTAGATGTATACTTATATTAAATATAGAAAGATCTATCAGTTCAAGATTTTTTTTCACTGTAATTTGTATTTTCATTTTCAATGCTGTAAGAACTGGAAAATAATAAATTTGTAATATACGAGTAATTCGTTTTCAGTAAAGCACCAATGACGCAGAAGGCTTTAGGTTTTTACAGTTAAAGGAGGCAGTATCCAAATTTTGCTTGTAGTGAAACTATATTTGTCTTGACCAATCTTGAAAAGAACTAATAAATTAAACTGAATATTTGATGCATATTGATATTAATTGCTAAAAGCTCATCAGTTCAAAATTTTACTGTAATTTTAATATTTATTTTTAATATTAAGTACAAAGGAAAACATTTGTAATATAATTCGTTTTCAATAAAGCGCCAATGACGCAGTAGGTTGTAGGCTTCTGCAGTGAGACGATACCCAAACTCTTGTTTGTAGTTATTTTTATTCGATTCAAGCTTGATTTACATATTCAATTTAAGCCTTACTCGTTTTAAGATTTATTTATTCATTTACAATAATATATATTCTATGTTTGTTCGCATTGATTGTTTATTTAATTTCTGTTCGTTTTAAGTTTCATTGATACTTTAATAACAAAATATTTGTTTTAGTTAGAATCTTGATTTTAATATTCAATCTAAGCATTACTTGCTTTAAGATCCGTTTATTCTTTTATGTTATTAATTGTTATATCTTTTATTCTATGATTGTTTATTTAATTTCTGTTCGCTTTGAGTTTCATTTATTCTTTAATAGTAATTTCTGGTCGTTTTGAGTTTGAAATTTAACAGGTATTTGTATCTGCTGAGCCTAAGTTTGAAATGGCCTTTACTTTTCTTTGAAAAACTTATTTTTCGGAAAGTTTTTTTAATTAATTTTTGTTCGTTGTTGATTGCAAAAAGTTTTAAGTTTCTATGGCACGGGGGGGGGGGGGGTGCTTACTGTCCGATTATTATTGACTTTAAAAAACTGATCTAGAACTTTCCATTTAAATCGAATGAGGCATTTTTCAAAGTCTATACGATTACCTCTTTGATAAAAGCCTTGTATATGAACAATAGACAGCTTGCAAAACTTGTGGACAGCGATTGACAACAATGAATGGATTGAAAAAATAGCTCCAATCAGGGGGTTTAGACCATTTCACTTGCTGATACAAAGGGATCACGACTGTTTGGAATTGACCTTAATAGGAATTTGTGTGCCAAAGCAATGTTGCATCTATCACAGAGTATGTATTTTAACCTTATAATTGGATAATTATAGTTGATTTCCTATGTGTTTTTCCCATACAAACCCCTTCCCAGAAGTGACACACCCATCTTAAAAGGAGATGCAACAGGGTATTGACAACGACGTCTCTACCTGGGCCCAGGTTGATTATGTGGATCCCAGTAAGTCCTGCTACCAGAGCATTATAATAATGTCAAAATACGTCTGTTTAAGATAAAAAATCTGATGCATTTAGGGTGGGGAGGAGGGAGAGGGGCTAGTTGCCCTTCAATCTCTTTTGACTCGTAAAAAGTGAACAAGAACTTTAAATTTTCAATCAAATGAGCCCTCTCTAAAGTTTATACAAGCATCCCTTCCAACAGAAATAATATGAAGGATTCAGAGAATCCTTAAATTACAACCCTGGCCCTAATGGCTTTGGGGGATTTGTAATCCTCAAAGACCTAATTTCCAGAACTTAAAACTACGTTTAATAAAATGGCTGTCTTAAAATTTTGATTGGATGTGTTTGGGGAAAAGTTGGGCGTGAGAGGGTGGTTAGTTGCCCACAAAATCACTTTCGACTATTGCAAAGGGCACTAGCCCTCGGAATTTCCAATCGAATGAGCCTTTTTCGAAGTTTCTACGACAACGCCTTCTATAAAAACCTTATATGCCCCCAATGCATAACTTAAAACCCTTGCCCTGAGGGTTGAGGGGGAGTGCCCTCCTCAAAAACATATTTTCTATGTGGAAATCAACTACGCTGAACAAAATGGCCCTTTCCTGAAATTTCTACGACAACATCTTCTATAAGAATCTTATATGCCCCCAGGGCATAACTTAAAACCCTTGCCCTGAGGGCTTTGGCCGAGTATCCTCCTCAAAAACATATTTTCTATCTGTAAATCAACTACGCTGAACAAAACGGCTATCTCAAAATTTTTATTGGATGTGTTTGGGGGAATGATGGGCGTGGGGGGGGCTAGTTGCCCTCCAATCACTTTCGACTATTAAAAAGGGCACTATCCCGTTGAATTTCCAATTGAATGAGTATTTTTTGAAGTTTTTACGACAACGCCTTCTATAAAATCATTATATGCCTCCTGGGCATAACTTAAAACCCTTGCCCTGAGTGTTGTGTAGGGAGTGTCCTCCTCAAAAACATATTTTCTATCTGGAAATCCACCACGCTGAACAAATTGATTATCTCAAAATTTTGCTTGGATGTGTTTGGGTGAATGATGGACGTGTGGGGGGGGTAGTTTCCCTCCAATCACATTCAACTATTAAAAAGGGCACTAGCCCTTTGAATTTCCAATCAAATGAGCCCCTTTAGAAGTTTCTATGACAACGCCTTCTATAAAAACCTTATATATCCCAGGATATAATTAAAAACCCTTGCCCTGGGGGCTTTTGGGGAGTGTCCTCCTCAAAAACATATTTTCTATCTGGAAATCAACTACGCTGAACGAAATGGCTATCTCAAAATTTTAATTGGACGTGATTGTGAGAATAATAGGCGTGGGGCAGGGGCTAATTCCCCCCAAGCATTTTTGAATATTAAAAATGGAACTAGCACTTTGAATTTCCAATTAAATGAGCCCCTTTTGAAGTTTCTATGACAATGCCTTCTATGAAAACCTTATATACACCAGGATATAACTTAAAACCCTTGCCCTGAGGGTTGTGGGGGAGTGTTCTCCTCAAAAACGTATTTTATATCTGAAAATCAACTACGCTGATCAAAATGGCTGTCTCAAAATTTTAATTGGATGTATTTGGGGGAAGGAGGGGCTTGGGGGGGGGGGCGGCTAGTTGCCCTCCAATCACTTTCAACTAGTAAAAAGGGTACTAGCCTTTTGAATTTCCAATCGAATGAGCCAGTATTGAAGTTTCTACGACAAAACCTTCTATAAAAACCTTATATGCCCCCGGGGCATAACTTAAAACCCTCACCATGAGGGTTGTGGGGGAGTGTCCTTCTCAAAAACATATTTTCTATCTGGAAATCAACCACGCTGAACAAAATGGCTATCTCAAAGTTTTGATTGGATGTGTTTGGGGGAATGATTGGCGTGGGGGGGAATAGTTGCCCTCTAATCACTTTCGCCTATTAAAAAGGGCACTAGCCCTTTGAATTTACAATCAAATGAGCCCCTTTTGAAGTTTCTATGACAACGCCTTCTATAAAAACCTTATATACCCCAGGATATAATTTAAAACCCTTGCCCTGAGGGTTGTTGGGGAGTGTCCTCCTCAAAAACGTATTTTCTATCTGGAAATCAACTACGCTGAACAAAATGGCTATATCAAATTTTAATTGAATGTGTTTTGGAGAATAAGGGGCGTGGGGCAGGGGCTAGTTCCCCTCCAATCAAGTTCGACTATTAAGAATGGAACTAGCCCTTTGAATTTTCAATCAAATGAGCTCCTTTTGAAGTTTCTATGACAATGCCTTCTATAAAAACATTATATACCCGAGGATATTACTTAAAATCCTTGCCCTGAGAGTTGTTGGGGAGTGTCCTCCTCAAAAACGTATTTTCTATCTGGAAATCAACCACGCTGAACAAAATGACTATCTCAAAATTTTGATTGGATGTGTTTGGGTGAATGATGGACGTGGGGGGGATAGTTGCCCTCCAATCACATTCAACTATTAAAAAGGGCACTAGCCCTTTGAATTTACAATCAAATGAGCCCCTTTTGAAGTTTCTATGACAATGCCTTCTATAAACCCCTTATGTACCCCAGGATATAACTTAACACCCTTGCCCTGAGGGTTTTGGGGGAGTGTCCTCCTCAAAATCGAATTTTATATCTGAAAATCAACTAAGCTTAACAAAATGGCTATCACAAAAATGTTAAGTGGATGGGTTTGGGAGAATACTGGGCGTGGGGCAGGGGAGAGTTCCCCTCCAATCAAGTTCGACTATTAAGAATGGAACTAACCCTTTGAATTTCCAATCAAATGAGCTCCTTTTGAAGTTTCTATGACAATGCCTTCTATAAAAACATTATATACCCGAGGATATTACTTAAAATCCTTGCCCTGAGAGTTGTTGGGGAGTGTCCTCCTCAAAAACGTATTTTCTATCTGGAAATCAACTACGCTAAACAAAACGGCTATCTCAAAATTTTAATTGGATGTATTTGGAGGAATGATTCGCGTGGGGGGGGCTAATTGCCCTCCAATCAATTTCAACTATTAAAAAGGGTACTAGCCCTTTGAATTTCAAATCGAATGAGCCCTTTCCTGAAATTTCTACGACAACATCTTCTATAAGAAACCTTATATGCCCCCAGGGCATAACTTAAAACCCTTGCCCTGAGGGCTTTGGCCGAGTATCCTCCTCAAAAACATATTTTCTATCTGTAAATCAACTACGCTGAACAAAATGGTTATCTCAAAATTTTTATTGGATGTGTTTGGGGGCATGATGGGCGGGGGGGGGGCCTAGTTGCCCTCTTATCACTTTCGACTATTAAAAATGGCACTATCCCGTTGAATTTCCAATTGAATGAGCATTTTTTGAAGTTTCTACGACAACGCCTTCTATAAAAACATTTGTGTTTGTGTTCGGGTGAATGATGGACGTGGGGGGGGATAGTTGCCCTTCAATCACATTCAACTATTAAAAAGGGCATTAGCCCTTTGAATTTCCAATCAAATGAGCCCCTTTTGAAGTTTCTATGACAACGCCTTCTATAAAAACCTTATATACCCCAGGTTATAATTTAAAACCCTTGCCCTGAGGGTTGTTGGGGAGTGTTTTCCTCAAAAACGTATTTTCTATGTGGAAATCAACTACGCTGAACAAAACGTGTATCTCAAAATTTTAATTCGATGCATTGGGGGGAATGATGGGCGTAGGAGGGGGGGGGCTAGTTGTCCTCCATTCACTTTCAACTATTAAAAAGGGTACTATCCCTTTAAATTTCAAATCGAATGAGCCAGTTTTTGAAGTTTCTACGACAACGCCTTATATAAAAACCTTATGTGGCCCACAGATATAACTTAAACTACGTGCCCTGATGGCTGTTGGGGAGTGTCCTCTTCAAAAACATCTATTACATCTGAGAAGTAAATACTCTGAAGAAAATGCGTGTCTAAACATTTTAAGTGGATGTGTTTGGGGGAATGATGGGCGTGGAGAGGGGGACTGGGTACTCTCCAATCACTTTCGACTATGAAAAAGGACACTAGCGACTCTAATTTTCGATCAAATGACCCCTTTTTGAAGTTTCTACGACGATTCCTTCGATACAAAGTGCCCGGGTATGGAGAAAAAACAAAAAACAAAAAACAACACATTGTGTCCACATTGTTCTTTACTTAGGCAGCGCTTTCCCCAGGGCATAACTTAAAACTCTTGCCCCGAGGGTTCTGGGGGAGTGACGTCCTCAAAAACATATTTTCTATCTGGAAAACAAATACGCTGAACAAAATGGCCATCTCAAAATTTTGATTGGATGTGTTTGGGGGAATGATTGGCAGGGGGGGGGGGGCTAGTTGCACTCCAATCAATGTCGACTATTAAAAAGGGCACGAGCCCTTTGAATTTCCAATCGAATGAGCCTTTCTTGAAGTTTCTAAGACAACGCCTTCTATAAAAACTTTATATGCGCCCAGGGCATAACTTAAAACACTTGCCTCGAGGGTTGTAGGGGAGTGTCCTCCTCAAAAACATATTTTCTATTCGGAAATCAACTACGCTGAACAAAATGGGTATCTCAAAATTTTGATTGGATGTGTTTGAGGGAATGATGGGTGCGGGGGGGGCTAGTTGCCCTCCAATCAATTTTGACTATTAAAACGGGCACTAGCCGTTGGAATTTCCAATCGAATGAGCCTTTTTTGACGTTTTTACGACAACACTTTCTATAAAAACCTTATATGCCCCCAGGGCATAGCTTAAAACCCTTGCTCCGAGGGTTGTGGGGGAGTATCCTCCTCAAAAAAGATTGTTTCTACCTGGAAATCAACTACGCTGAACAAAATGGCAATCTCAAAATTTTGATTGAATGTGTTTGGGGGAATGATTGGTGTGGGGAGGGGGCTAGTTGCCCTCCAATCATTTTCAACTATTAAAAAGGGCACTATCCCTTTGAATTTCCAAACGAGTGAGCTTTTTTTGAAGTTTTTACGACAACACCTTCTATAAAAACCTTATATGCTCCCAGGGCATAACTTAAGACCCTTGCCCCGAGGGTTGTGGGGGAGTATCTTCCTCAAAAAGATATTTTCTATCTGGAAATCAACTACTCTGAACAAAATGGCTATCTCAAAATTTGGATTTGATGTTTTTGAGGGAATGATGGGTGTGGGGGGGGGGGGCTTGTTGCCCTCCAATCACTTTCGACTATTAAAAAGGGCACTAGCCACTCCAATTTGCAATCGATTGAGCCCTTTTCGAACTTTCTACGACAACTCCTTCGATACGAAGTGCCCGGGTATGGAGAAAAAAAAAAAATCTAAAAACAACACATTGTGCCCACATCGTTCTTTACTTAGGCATTGCTAGCGCGCTGCCTATGATAAAAACCAAAAGCCTACTGCATCATTGACACTTAACTGAAAACGAATTATATTACAAATATTTTCTTTTCCAGTTCTTACAGCATTGAAAATCAAAATTAAATTACAGTGTAATAAATTCTTGAACTGATTGATCTTTCAACAATTAATATAATTATGCATCAAGTATTCAATTTGTTGTTTTTTATACTTTCCAAGACTGTTCAAGACGCATACAATTTTCAGTAAAGAGTCAAGGACGCAGTAGATTTTAGACTTTTACATTGAGAAACGGAGGCAATACCCAAAGTCGTGATTGTAATGATTTTTGTTCGTTTGAAGATTGATTTGCATATTCAATTTTAGTTTGACTCGTTTTAAGATTTATCTATTCATTTATATCAGTATCTACTGTATGTCTGTTTGCATTGATTGTTTATTTAATTTCTGTTTGTTTTAAGTTTTATTTATACTTCAATGGTAAAATATTTTTTTCGTTTTAAGCTTGATTTTCATATTCAGTGTAAACATTACTCACTTTAAGATCTGTTTATTCATTAATATTACTACTTGTTGTATGTTATTTGCAATGATTGTTTATTTAATTTCCGTTCATTTTGGGTTTCATTTATTCTTTAATAGTAATTTCTGGTCGTTTTGAGTTTGAATTTCAACAGGTATTTGTATCTGCTGAGCTTAATTTTAAAATGGCCTTTACTTGTCTTTGAAAAATTTATTTTTCGGAATGTTTTTTTTTTATTTATTTTTGTTCGTTTTGCAAAAAGTTTCAAGTTTTTAAAAATTCCTCATTTCAAATTCAAACTTAAAGAAAATCAAATGTCCATGAATGTATCAAAACTGGTATCAAATTAACAATATCAAAGTGAAAAAATGGGTTTGTGTCAACCTCGGAGTTTTATTGTCTGGTGTTTGAACTATTTTTAACAAAATGGCTATCTAAAAATTTTTATCCGATGGGTTTTGGGAAAAAGGGCGTGGGGGGGGGGGGGGGGGCTAATTGCCCTTCAGTCTCTTTTGATTGTTTAAAAGTAAACTAGAAATTTCAATTTTCAATTAAATAAACCCTCTCTGGAGTTTATACGAGCATCTCTTCAATAAAAACCATATATATCCCCAGAGTATAACTTACAACACCTGTCACTGGGCCCGTGGGGTTCTGTCGAACCCGGATTTTTAATATGTGATGTTTGAACTATTTTTCACAAAATAGTCACCTCAAATTTTTATCGAATGGGATTATCCAGCCAATAAACCCAAAGGCGTGGAGGGCGCGAGCGCCTAGTTGCCCTCCGATCTTTTTTACTCGGAGAAAATGAACTAGAACTTTTAATTTCCAATCAAATGAGCCCTCTCTGAAGTTTAGACGTGCATCTCTTTCATAAGAACCATATACGACTCCAGGAAACAGCTTATAATCCCTGCCCCCGGGCCCTGGGGGCTGTGTCGATACAGGAGTTTTTGTTATCTGACCATTGAACTGATTTCAAAAATGGCTATCTCAAAATTTGTATCGGATGGGTTTGGGGAAAAAAGGACATGGGGGGGGGAGGGCTAGGGACCCTCCAACCTCTTTTGACTCTCAGAAACTGAAATAGAACTTTCAACTTACAATCAAATGAAGCCTCTCTGAAGTTTATAAGAGCATCACTTCCATAAGAACCATACATGTCCCCAGGGCATAAATTACAACGCCTGCCCCCGGGCCCAGGGTGGTTGTTTTGACCCCCGAGTTTTTGTATCTGACCTTAGAACTATTTTTAACTAAATGGCAATCTCAAAATGTTTATCGGATAAATGTGGGGAAAAGGGGTATGGGGGGAGAGTTGCCGTCTGATCTCTTTTGACTCTTAAAACCTGAACTAGAACTTTCAATTTCCAATCAAATGAGCCCTCTCTGTTTATACGATTAAGTTTATACGAGGATCCCTTCCAACACAGCTGTATATCTCCCCCCCCCCCCCGGGCATAACTTACAACGCCTACCCCAGGCCCTTAAGGATTGTGTCGACCTCGGAGTTTTCGTCATATCGTCTTTGAACCATTTTGAAAAAAATGGCTCTCTCAAAGTTCTTATCGGATGGGTTTGAGAAAAATAGGGCGTGGAGAGGGGGGGGGGCTAGTTACCCTCCGATCACTTTTGTCTCTTAAAAAGTGAACCAGAACTTTCAATTTGCAATCAAATGAGCCCCCTTTGAAGTTTATATGAGCATCCCTTCCATAAGAACTATATATGCCCCCAGACATTACTTACAACACCTCCCTTCGGGCCCTGGGGGGTTGCGTCGACACAGGAGTTTTTCTTATCTAACTTTTTAACTATTTTTAATGAAATGGCTATCTTAAGAATCTTATCGAATGGGCTTGGGGAAAAAGGGTGTTGGGGGGGGGCTAGTTGCCCTTTGATATCTTTTGACTCTTGAAAAGTGAATTAGAACTTTCAATTTTCAATCAAATTAGCCCTCTCTGAAGTTTATACGAACATCCTTTCATAAGAACCATACACGCTACCAGAACAACACTTACAACGCCTACCCCCCGGACCCTGGGGGCTGTGTTAACACCAAAGTTTTGGTTGATTCAGAAGGAAGTGATGATGAAAAAATGATTCTTGACGATGACAGTGATGACTTGATGAAACTAGATGAATCGGAAGATGAAAGTGAGAAAGAAGAAGAGATATTTGACAGTACATCTACAGAAGATTTTGTTAAAATCAGAGGCAATGCTGTAGCGTTGCCTATAGTAAAGGCCATACGGCTCCAATGTTTTATTATTTTTTTTTTTCCAGAGGCACTTCATATGGAAGGGGTCGTCGTAGAAGCTTCAAAGGGGGCTCATTCTGTTGGATATCGAGAGTTCTAGCGCCCTTTTTATTAGTTAAATGTTTTTGGAGGTCCACTAGCCCCCCCCCCCCACGCCCATCCTTCCTTAAAATATAACACCTAAATGTGTTGCTACAACAATATCGTTCAACGTTGTTGACTTTTAGATATAAAATATATTTTTGAGGAGGACACTACCCCACAACCCTCAGGGTAAGGGTTTTAAGTTATGCCCTGAGGGCATATAAGGTTTTTATAGAAGGCGTTGTCGTAAAAACTTCAAAACAGGCTCATTCGATAGGAAATTAAAGAGCTAGTGCCCCTTTTAATAGTCGAAAGTGATTGGAGTAGAACTAGCCCCCCTCCCCCCCGCCCATCATTTCCCCAAACACATCCAATCAAAAAAGTTATGCCCTGGGGGCATAGAAGGTTTTTATAGACGGCGTTGTCGTAGAAACTTCAAAACAGGCTAATTCGATTCGAAATTAAAGGGCTAGTGCCCTTTTTAATAGTTGAAAGTGATTGGAAGGCAACTAGCCACCCCCCCCACCCCTCTTTCCCCCACACCCCTCCAATCAAAATTTTGAGATAGCCATTTTGTTCAGCGGAGCTGATTTCCGAATAAAAAATATATTTTTGAGGAGGACACTCCCCCACAACCCTCAGGGCAAGGGTTTTAAGTTATACCCTGGGGTCATATAAGGTTTTTATAGAAGGCGTTGTCGCAGAAACTTCAAAACAGGCTCATTCGATAGGAAATTACAGAGCTCGGGCCCTTGTTAATACTCGAAAGTGATTGTAGTGGAACTATCCCCCCTCCCCCCACGCCCATTATTTCCCCAAACCCATCCAATCAAATTTTTCAGATAGCCATTTTGTTCAGCGTGGTTGATTTCCAGATAGAAAATATATTTTTGAGGAGGACACTCCCCCACAACTAGACCCCGGCGCCGCGCCGATGAAGGAAGACCGGTGGCGGCGGGGTCAAAAACAGCACGCCGCGCCGCGCCACCGGTAAGATGTCGGCGGCGCACCGCCGGTAAGATGTTGGCGGCGTGCCCCCGGTAAGATGTCGGCGGCGCGCCGCCGGCGCGATCAATGTTGACTGCAAACAGTAATGTTTTCATCAGTCTTTCTCAAATCACAGCTTCAATTTACAACAGATTCGAGCCTATTCATGTGTTCAAAAATTCACAAGTCGCTGGCTGGAAACTGGTCTTCTTCGATTATTCATCAAGAGAAGTAGAAATCTGGTAGAAACGAAATGGCTGTTGCGTTTCAGAACCCTTGCATAATACGAGTAGTTGAAGTATCTATTAGCTATGTATTCTTAACATAAATAATTATCAAAATTAGTAGTTTTTTTCATCGAGCATTACTGCATTTCAAACTTCAAATACCGTATCACAAAATTCGTCAATTATCTGGGTAAAAACTTAAAATATAATTATATATAAAAATATAACTTTGAACTTAGAAGCTTAATTTTTTCATAATGCCCTTTGCCTATATCTGTTTTGTCACATTTAAAACAGTTGAAATAGGCGACTTTGATATTGATTGTTTTTTTTTTGCTCTTTTGGATTCCTAAAAAGCTTTCTTGTATTAAAAACTGGTTTTTAATAACAATTTAAAAAAAAATGCATTTTAAAGTTTTTTTGGCTTCTTTATAGAATATATGTCAGGTAGGCTAAGGCTGAACTGCTGCTTTTTTATCGCTTTTGGCTGCTCTTTTGGATATTATTCATTTTTTCTTTTGGGGATTCATTCTAAAATATAAACTGATAAATACCTAATATCAGTCAAATTATAAACTGTATGTAAAAGGAGTAAATTTATCAAATTGAAAAAATACATGATGAACACTTCACATGAGAAAACTTCAATTACAATGACACAAAAAACACTTAATAGTTTATTGGCTATGAAGAAAAATGAAGTACCAGCTATTTTCTTAGGTAAAAATGAAAAGCTCATCCGTTTTAAGTGTAATTAAATGAAATAATATGCAGACTGAAGTAGCTCCAGGAAGATGTTGAAATGTTCATCCTAGTTCGTCACTTTTAATCCAAGCAAAATGTTAGGACACTTAGTAGCAGTTATTGAGTTTAAGCTTTGATTTCCAAATGCTCACAAGAATTATCAAATTTAAGAAAGTCTCAGCAATAAATCACCTGTGGTCAAAATACTTAGACTCCTCTTTGATCCCCACCCAGGCTCAAAGCTTCTGCTATGGTCATTTCCATGGAAATCTTCAAAGAGTTTCTTTTTAAAATAGCTTTCAAGCGTAGTTAGGGGTGTTTAGACTTCTTTGCTTTTCTTCAAAGCTTTGAAAAAAGTGTTATAATATTCCAAATGTTACATTTGTGCATATTTTTGGTAATCATTTGTGGGATGATCAAATTTTCTAAACCACTGTAGATACGTAAGAACGTTGCAACATCTAGTACCCTAAGGTCATAAGACTGTCAAAGACTCCTCCTTGAACCTCCCAAATTGAAAGCTTTAGTAGTAGGGCCTTATTGACTCGGGACCCCACACCAAATATGGGCATAGAGTCCCTAGGGGAGATGGATTTCTAAGAAATTGAGTGCGTAATCGATTGGGAATTTGGAACACCTGTGCTGTCAGCCATTAATCAAATTGTTTCCAGGCAAAGTTTAATAATGTCTGACAGGTACTGTCAACATTTCTCCAGGAATATATCCAAGTCATTAATGTCTTTGCCTCGGAAACAACTCTTTTGGTCGAACTCCAAAGATATTAATAACCAAACGCCATGGAAACAGTTCTCCAAGAAACATCTTAGCGATGAATTGTTTTAGCGCGGGAATCAGGTTTCTTATTAATTTGAAATGCCTCAGCGCAGAGATGCCAAAAACAAAAGGAACACGCTGAAATTACGTTTAGGGATTATTTGAGCGAAACTGTTTTAGACAGGTTATGGAATTACTTCGGCGAAACAGTTAGAGACATTCTAAAAGATGATTATAGAAGAGAATTTGAGGGTGAAACTCTGTGGTCATTATAATACACAAGTTCCATTGAACAGTGTCATGAGGTCCTCTACCCCAACCCCAAAGGGTTCCGATCCCCCTACCCCAACCCCAAAGGGTTCCAATCCCTCTACCCCAACCCTGAAGGAAGCCACCAGTCCTCAAAGGTCCACTGGGCTCCCAAAGCGCCCATCGGTCCTCAAGGTTCCCCCAGACCCCACCCCGGGGCCCAAAGGGCCCCACCCCCCTTTGGCCCCCCAAAGGGGCCCCTCTCCCTCCATCTCCTCCCTCCTCCTTTCCTTCCCCTCCCCTCCCCTCCTCCTCCTCCCCCTCCTCCTCCTCCCCCTCCTCCCCCTCCTCCCCCTCCCTCCCCTCCCTCCTCCTCCTCCCTCCTCCTCCTCCTCCCACCTCCTCCCCCTCCTCCCCCTTCCCTCCCCTTCCCTCCCCCATTTTTTATACTTTTTTTGTGCATTGAGACACAGAACGACCCCCTCCCCCCGGCCCCTCCCCCCTCCAAAGGTCTGATTTTTCAAAGTTCATTTTGAATTTCTTTCGTTGAAATGCAAGAGTTGGAATATTTCAGTAGTGTTACCTTGTCACAGTTACATTCTCGTGATTTTTCAAAGTTCATTTTGAATTTCTTTCGTTGAAATGCAAGAGTTGGAATATTTCTGTAATGTTTTGTTGTGGTTTATCGTGTCACAGTTACATTCTCTTGATTTTTCAAAGTTCATTTTGATTTTTTTCATTGAAATGCAAGAGTTGGATTATTTCAGTAGTGTTTGGTTTACCTTGTCAAAGTTACATTTTCATTTGATTTTTCAAAGTTCATTTAGTATTTCTTTCGTTGAAATGCAAGAGTTGGGAATAATTCAGTAGTGTTTTATTGTGGTTTATCCTGTCAAACTGTTATTCTCTTGATTTTTCTAGGGTCATTTAAATTTCTTTAATTGAAAAACAATAGTTGATTTATTTCAGTAGTGTATAGTCATGGTTTACTTTGTCGCAGTTACATTCTCTTAATTTTTCAAAGTTCATTTTGAATTTCTTTCGTTGAAAAGCAAGAGTTAGAATATTTCATTAGTGTTTTGTCGTGGTTTACCATGATACAGTTACATTCTCTCGATTTTTCAAAGTTCTTTTGAATTTCTTTCATTGAAATGCAAGAGTTGGATTATTTCAGTAGTGTTTTGTCTTGATTTACAATTTCACAGTTACATTCTCTTGATTTTTCAAAGTTCATTTTCGAATGATTTCGTTGAAATGTAAAAGTTGGATTCTTTCAGTAGCGTTTCGTCGTGGTTTACCTTGTCACAGTTACATTCTCGTGATTTTTCAATGTTCTTTATGAATTTCTTTCATTGAAATGCAAGAGTTGGAATATTTCAGTAGTGTTTTGTTGTGGTTTATCGTGTCACAGTTACATTCTCTTGATTTTTCAAAGTTCATTTTGATTTTTTTTTCATTGAAATGCAAGAGTTGTATTATTTCAATATTGTTTTATCGTGGTTTACCTTGTCACAGCTACATTCTCTTGATTTTTCAAAGTTCATTTTGGATTTTTTTCGTTGAAATGCAAGAGTTGGAATAATTCAGTAGTGTTTCGTCGTGGTTTACCATGTCACAGTTTCATTCTCTTGATTTTTAAAAGTTCATTTGAATGTATTTAAGTGAAATTCAAGAGTTGGATTATTTCAGTAGTGTTTTGTCATGATTTACCATTTCACAGTTACATTCTCTTAATTTTTCAAAGTTCATTCTGAATTTCTATCGTTGAAAAGCAAGAGTTGGAATATTTCAGTAGTGTTTTGTTGTGGTTTACCGTGTCACAGTTACAATTTCATGATTTTTCAAAGTTCATTTTGAATTTCTTTCATTGAAATGCAAGAGTTGGATTATTTCAGCAGTGTTTTGTCGTGGTTTACCTTGTCACAGTTACATTCTCTTGATTTTCAAAGTTCATTGTGGATTTCTTTCATTGAAATGCAAGAGATGGATTATTTCAGTAGTGTATTGTCAGGGTTTACCTTGTCGCAGTTACATTCTCTCGATTTTTCAAAGTTCTTTTGAATTTCTTTCATTGAAATGCAAGAGTTGGATTATTTCAGTAGTGTTTTGTCATGATTCACCATTTCAAAGTTACATTTTCTTGATTTTTCAAATTTCATTTTCAAATTGTTTCGTTGAGATGTAAGAATTGAATTATTTCAGTAGTGTTTCGTCGTGGTTTACCTTATCACAGTTACATTCTCAAGATTTTGCAAAGTTCATTTTGAATTTCTTTCGTTCAAATGCAAGATATGGCTATTTAAGTAGTGTTTTGTTGTGATTTATCGTGTCACAGTTACATTCTCTTGATTTTTCAAAGTTCATTTTGATTTTTTTCATTGAAATGCAAGAGTTGGATTATTTCAATAGTGTTTTATCATGGTTTACCTTGTCAAAGCTACATTCTGTTTATTTTTCAATGTTCATTTTGGATTTCTTTCGTTGAAATGCAAGAGTTGGAATAATTAAGTAGGGTTTTATCGTGGTTTACCCTGTCAAATTTTTATTCTCGTGATTTCTTAAAGTTAATTTGTATTTCTTTCATTGAAATGCAAAAGTGGGATTATATCAGTAGGGTATTGTCGTGGTTTACCATGTCACAGTTACATTCTCTTAATTTTTCAAAGATCATTTTGAATTTCTTTCGTTGAAAAACAAGAGTTGAAATATTTTAGTAGTGTTTTGTCGGGGTTTACCATAATACAGTTACATTCTCTCGATTTTTCAAAGTTCTTTTGAATTTCTTTCGTTGAAATGCAAGAGTTGGGTTATTTCAGTAGTGTTTTGTCATGATTTACCTTGTCATAGTTACATTTTCTTAATTTTTCAAAGTTTATTTTGAATTACTATCATTGAAATGCAAGAGTTGGAATATTTCAGTAGTCTTTTGTTGTGGTTTACCTTGTCACAGTTACATTTTCTTGATTTTTCAAAGTTCATTTTGAATTTCCTTCATTGAAATGCAAGAGTTGGATTATTTCAGTAGTGTTTTGTCGTGGTTTACCTTGTCACAGTTACAATCTCTTGATTTTAAAAGTTTATTGTGGATTTCTTTCAGTGAAATACACGAGTTGGATTATTTCAGTAGTGTTCTGTCATGATTTACCTTGTTGCAGTTATATTATCTTGATTTTCGAAGTTTATCGTGGATTCCTTTCACTGAAATGCAAGAGATGGTATATTTCAGTTGTGTTTTGTCATGTTTTACCATGTTACATTTACATTTTATTGATTTTTCAAAGTTCATTTTTAATATCATTCCTTGAAATGCAAGACTTGGAATATTTCAGTAGTGTTTTGTCGTGGTTTACCATGTCACAGTTACATTCTCTTGATTTTTCAAAGTTCATTTGAATTTCTTTCATTGAAATGCAAGAGTTGGATTATTTCAGTAGTGTTTTTTGAATTTCTTTCATTGAAATGCAAGAGTTGGATTATTTCAGCAGTGTTTTGTCGTGGTTTACCTTGTCACAGTTACATTCTCTTGATTTTCAAAGTTCATTGTGGATTTCTTTCATTGAAATGCAAGAGATGGATTATTTCAGTAGTGTATTGTCATGGTTTACCTTGTCGCTGTTACATTCTCTAGATTTTTCAAAGTTCTTTTGAAATTCTTTCATTGAAATGCAAGAGTTGGATTATTTCAGTAGTGTTTTGTCATGATTCACCATTTCAAAGTTACATTTTCTTGATTTTTCAAATTTCATTTTCAAATTTTTTCGTTGAAATGTAAGAGTTGGATTATTTCAGTAGTGTTTCGTCGTGGTTTACCTTGTCACAGTTACATTCTCAAGATTTTTCAAAGTTCATTTTGAATTTCTTTCGTTGAAATGCAAGATTTGACTATTTCAGTAGTGTTTTGTTGTGGTTTATCGTGTCACAGTTACATTCTCTTGATTTTTCAAAGTTCATTTTGATTTTTTTCATTGGAGTGCAAGAGTTGGATTATTTCAATAGTGTTTTATCGTGGTTTACCACTTCACAGCTAAATTTTGTTCATTTTTCCATGTTCATTTTGGATTTCTTTTGTTGAAATGCAAGAGATGGAATAATTAAGTAGTGTTTTATCGTGATTTAACCTGTCAAACTTTTCTTCTCTTGATTTTCCAAAGTTCATTTGAGTTTCTTTAATTGAAATGCAAGAGTTGGATTATATCAGTAGTATATTGTCGTGGTTTACCTTTTCAAAGTTACATTTTCTTAATTTTTCAAAGTTCATTTTTAATTTCTTTCGTTAAAAAACAAGAGTTTAAATATTTTAGTAGTGTTTTGTCGGGGTTTACCATAATACAGCTACATTCTCTCGATTTTTCAAAGTTCTTTTGTATTTCTTTCATTAAAATGCAAGAGTTGGGGTTATTTGAGTAGTGTTTTGTCATGATTTACCATTTCAGAATTACATTCTCTTGATTTTTCACAATTCATTTTCGATTTTTTTCATTGAAATGAATGAGTTGGAATATTTCAGTAGTGTTTTGTCATGGTTTACCTTGTCACAGTTACATTATCTTTATTTTCAAAGTTCATTGTGGATTTCTTTCATTGAAATGCAAGAGTTGGAATATTTCAGTAGTGTTTTTTTATATTTTACCTTGTTGCAGTTACATTTTCTTGATTTTTCAAAGTTCATATTGAATTTAATTCCTTAAAATGCAAGAGCTGGAATATTTTAGTAGTGTTTTGTTGTGGTTTACCTTGTCACAGTTAGATTCTCTTAATTTTTCAAAGTTAATTTTGAATTTCTTTCTTTGAAATGCAAGAGTTGGAATATTTCAGTAGTATTTTTTCGTGGTTTACCATGTCACAGTTACATTCTCTTGATTTTTAAAGTTCATTTTGAATTTATTTAATTGAAATGCAAGAGTTGGATTATTTCAGTAGTGTTTTGTCCTGGCTTACCTTGTCGCAGTTACATTCTCTTGATTTTTCAAAGTTAATTTTCGATTTCTTTCATTGAAATGCAAGAGTTGGAATATTTCAGTAGTGTTTTGTCGTGGTTTACCTTGTCACAGTTACATTCTCTTGATTTTTCAAATTTCATTTTGAATTTATTTCATTGAAATGCAAGAGTTGGATTATTTCAGTAGTGTTTTGTCCTGGTTTACCATGTCACAGTTATATTCTCTTGATTTTTCAAAGTTTATTTTTGATTTCTTTCATTGAAATGCAAGAGTTGGAATATTTCAGTAGTGTTTTATTGTGGTTTACCTTGTCACAATTACATTCTCTTGATTTTTCAAAGTTCATTTTGGAATTCTTTCGTTGAAATGCAAGAGTTGGAATAATTCAGTAGTGTTTTGTCATGCTTTACCCTGTCACACTTTCATTCTCTTGATTTTTCAAAGTTCATTTTGAATTTATTTCATTGAAATGCAAGAGTTGGAATATTTCAGAAGTTTTTTATCGTGGTTTACCTTCTCACAGTTACATTCTCTTGATTTTTCAAAGTTCATTTTGAATTTCTTTCATTGAAATGCAAGAGTTGGATTATTTCAGTAGTTTTTGTCGTGGTTTACCATGTCACAGTTATATTCTCTTGATTTTTCAAAGTTCAATTTGGATATTTTTCATTGAAAAGCAAGAGTTGGAATATTTCAGTAGTGTTTTGTCGTGGTTTACCTTGTCACAGTTACATTCTCTTGATTTTTCAAAGTTCATTTTGAATTTTTTTCATTTAAATGCAAGAGTTGGAATATTTCAATAGTGTTTTGTCGTCGTTTAACTTTTCACAGTTACATTCTCTTAATTTTTAAAATTTCATTTTGAATTTATTTAATTTTAATTCAAGAGATGGATTATTTAAGTAGTGTTTTATAGTGGCTTACCTTGTCACAATTACATTCTCTTGATTTTTCGGAGTTCATTTTGGATTTCTTTCGTTGAAATAAAAGAGTTGGAATAATTCAGTAGTGTTTTGTCATGCTTTTCCCTGTCATACTTTCATTCTCTTAATTATTCAAAGTTCATTTTGAATTTCTTTCATTGAAATGCAAGAGTTGGAATATTTCAGTAGTGTTTTGTTGTGGTTTACCTTCTCAGTGTTACATTCTCTTGATTTTTCAAAGTTCATATATATATATATATATATATATATATATATATATATATATATATATATATATATATATATATATATATATATATATATATATATATATATATATATATATATATATATATATATATATATATATATATATATATATATATATATATATATATATATATATATATATATATATATATATATATATATATATATAGGTTAGATTAGGCGAGAGACAGGCAAAAAGTTAGGTGTATGGTTAGGTTAGGTTAGATTATGTTAGGTTAGGTTAATTTAGGTTAGACTAGGTTAGCCTACGTACGATGGTTAGGTTAGGTTAGATTATGTTAGGTTAGGTTAATTTAGGTAGCCTGATACGGATGAGACCCTCGCCACCAAGGTCAGGTTAGGTTAGATTAGGTTAGCTCACCTAATATTTCTAGGTTAACTTACATCAGGTTAAGTGGCGCGCCACTTAACCTGATGTAAGTTAACCTAGAAATGTTAGGTGAGCTAACCTAATCTAACCTAACCTGACCTTGGTGGCGAGGGTCTCATCCGTATCAGGCTACCTAAATTAACCTAACCTAACATAATCTAACCTAACCTAACCATCGTACGTAGGCTAACCTAGTCTAACCTAAATTAACCTAACCTAACATAATCTAACCTAACCTAACCATACACCTAACTTTTTGCCTGTCTCTCGCCTAATCTAATCTAACCTATATATATATATATATATATATATATATATATATATATATATATATATATATATATATATATATATATATATATATATATATAAATATATATATATGAACTTTGAAAAATCAAGAGAATGTAACTGTGAGAAGGTAAACCACAACAAAACACTACTGAAATATTCCAACTCTTGCATTTCAATTAAAGAAATTTAAAATGAACTTTGAATAATTAAGAGAATGAAAGTGTGACAGGGAAAAGCATGACAAAACACTACTGAATTATTCCAACTCTTTTATTTCAACGAAAGAAATCCAAAATGAACTCCGAAAAATCAAGAGAATGTAATTGTGACAAGGTAAGTCACGATAAAACACTATTGAAATATTCCAACTCTTGCATTTCAATGAAAAAAATTTCAAAATGAACTTTTAAAAATTAAGAGAATGTAACTGTGACAAGGTAAAAGACGACAAAACACTATTGAAATATTCCAACTCTTGCTTTTCAATGAAAAATATCCAAATTGAACTTTAAAAAATCAAGAGAATATAACTGTGACATGGTAAACCACGACAAAAGCTACTGAAATAATCCAACTCTTGCATTTCAATGAAAGAAATTCAAAATGAACTTTGAAAAATCAAGTGAATGTAACTGTGAGAAGGTAAACCACGACAAAAAACTTCTGAAATATTCCAACTCTTGCATTTCAATGAAAGAAATTCAAAATGAATTTTGAAAAATTAAGAGAATGAAAGTGTGACAGGGTAAAGCACGACAAAACACTACTGAATTATTCCAACTCATGCATTTCAATTAAATAAATTCAAAATGAACTTTTAAAAATCATGAGAATGTAACTGTGACAAGGTAAACCACGACAGAACACTACTGGAATATTCCAACTCTTGCTTTTCAATGAATTATATCTGCAATGAAAATTGAAAAATCAAGAGAATATAACTGTGACATGGTAAACCACGACAAAACACTACTGAAATATTCCAACTCTTGAATTTCAATGAAATAAATTCGAAATGAACATTGAAAAATCAAGAGAATGTAACTGTGACAATGTAAACCACGACAAAACACTACTGAAATGTTCCAACTCATGCATTTCAATGAAATAAATTCAAAATGAACTTTGAAAAATCAAGAGAATGTAACTGTGACAAGGTAAACCACCACAAAACACTACTGAAATATTCCAACTCTTGCATTTCAATGAAATAAATACAAAATGAACTTTGAAAAATCAAGAGAATATAACTGTGACATGGTAAACCACTACAAAACACTACTGAAATATTCCAACTCTTGCATTTCAATGAAATAAATTCAAAATGAACTTTTAAAAATCAAGAGAATTTAACTGTGACAAGGTAAACCATGACAAAACACTACTGAAATATTCCAACTCTTGCATTTCAATGAAAGAAATAAAAAATGAACTTTGAAAAATCAAGAGAATGTAACTGTGACATGGTAAACCATGACAAAACACTACTGAAATAATCCAACTCTTGCATTTCAATTAAATAAATTCAAAATTAACTTTAAAAATAAAGAGAATGTAACTTTGACATGGTAAACCACGAAAAAACACTACTTAAATAATCCAACTCTTGCATTTCAATGAAAGAAATTCAAAATTAACTTTGAAAAATTAAGAGAATCTAACTTTGACAAGGTAAACCACAACAAAACACTACTGAAATATTTCAGCTCTTGCATTTTAAGGAAAGAAATTCGAAATGAACTTTGAAAAATCAAGAAAATGTAACTGCGACAAGGTAAACTATAAAAAAACACTACTGAAATATTCCAACTCTTGCATTTCAATGAAAGAAATCCACAATGAACTTTGAAAATCAAGAGAATATAACTGCGACAAGGTAAATCATGACAAAACACTACTGAAATAATCCATCTCTTGCATTTAAATGAAAGAAATCCACAATGAACTTTGAAAATCAAGAGAATGTAACTGTGACAAGGTAAACCACGACAAAACACTACTGAAATATTCCAACTCTTGCATTTCAATTATAGTAATTCAATATAATCTTTGAAAAATTAAGAAAATGTAACAATGACAAGGTAAATCACGAAAAAACACTACTGAAATAATCCAGCTCATGCATTTCAACGAAAGAAATCGAAAATGAATTTTTGAAAATCAAGAGAATTTAATCGCTAAATGGTAAATCATGACAAAACACTACTGAAATAACCCAACTCTTGCATTTCAATGAAAGAAATTCAAAAGAACTTTGAAAAATCGAGAGAATGTAGCTGTATTATGGTAAACCCCGACAAAACACTAATGAAATATTTCAACTCTTGTTTTTTAACGAAAGAAATTCAAAATGAACTTTGAAAAATTAAGAGAATGTAACTGTGACATGGTAAAACACGACAATATACTACTGAAATAATCCAACTCTTGCATTTCAATGAAAGAAACTAAAATGAACTTTAAAAAATCAAGAGAAGGAAAGTGTGACAGGGTAAACCACGATAAAACCCTACTGAATTATTCCAACTCTTGCATTTCAACGAAAGAAATCCAAATGAACTTTGAAAAATAAACAGAATTTAGCTTTGACAAGGTAAACCATGATAAAACACTATTGAAATAATCCAACTCTTGCATTTCAATGAAAAAAATCAAAATGAACTTTGAAAAATCAAGAGAATGTAACTGTGACACGATAAACCACAACAAAACACTACTGAAATATTCAAATCTTGCATTTCAACGAAAGAAATTCAAAATGAACTTTGAATAATTAAGAGAATGAAAGTGTGACAGGGAAAAGCATGACAAAACACTACTGAATTATTCCAACTCTTTTATTTCAACGAAAGAAATCCAAAATGAACTCCGAAAAATCAAGAGAATGTAATTGTGACAAGGTAATCCACGATAAAACACTACTGAAATAATCCATCTCTTGCATTTCAATGAAAAAAATTCAAAATGAACTTTTAAAAATTAAGAGAATGTAACTGTGACAAGGTAAAAGACGACAAAACACTATTGAAATATTCCAACTCTTGCTTTTCAATGAAAAATATCCAAATTGAACTTTGAAAAATCAAGAGAATATAACTGTGACATGGTAAACCACGACAAAAGCTACTGAAATAATCCAACTCTTGCATTTCAATGAAAGAAATTAAAAATGAACTTTGAAAAATCAAGTGAATGTAACTGTGAGAAGGTAAACCACGATAAAAAACTTCTGAAATATTCCAACTCTTGCATTTCAATGAAATAAATTCGAAATGAACTTTGAAAAATCAAGAGAATGAAAGTGTGACAGGGTAAAGCACGACAAAACACTACTGAATTATTCCAACTCTTGCATTTCAATGAAAGAAATCCAAAATGAACTTTGAAAAATCAAGAGAATGTATCTGTGACAAGGTAAACCACAATAAAAAACTACTGAAATATTACAACTCTTGCATTTCAATGAAAGAAATCCAAAATGAACTTTTAAAAATAAAGAGAATATAACTGTGACATGGTAAAGCACGACAAAACACTACTGAAATATTCCAACTCTTGCATTTCAAAGAAATAAATTCAAAATGAAATTTGAAAAATCAAGAGAATGTAACTGTGACATGGTAAACCACGACAAAACACTACTGAAATATTCCAACTCATGCATTTCAATGAACTAAATTCAAAATGAACTTTGAAAAATCAAGAGAATGTAACTGCGGCAAGGTAAACCACGACAAAACACTACTGAAATATTCCAACTCTTGCATTTCAATGAAAGAAATCCAAAATGAACTTTGAAAAATCAAGAGAATGTAACTGTGTCATGGTAAACCACGACAAAACACTACTGAAATAATCCAACTCTTTCATTTCAAATAAATAAATCCTAAATTAAATTTTAAAAATAAATAGAATGTAACTGTGACAAGGTAAACCACGAAAAAACACTACTGAAATAATCCAACTCTTGCATTTCAATGAAATAAATCGAAAATTAACTTTGAAAAATCAAGAGAATGTAACTGCGACAAGGTAAGCCAGGACAAAACACTACTGAAATAATCCAACTCTTGCATTTCAATGAAAGAAATTCAAAATAAACTTTAAAAATCAAGAGAATGTAACTGTGACAAGGTAAACCATGAAAAAACACTACTGAAATATTCCAACTCTTGCATTTCAATGAAAGAAATTCAAAATTAACTTTGAAAAATTAAGAGAATCTAACTTTGACAAGGTAAACCACAACAAAACACTACTGAAATATTTCAGCTCTTGCATTTTAAGGAAAGAAATTCAAAATGAACTTTGAAAAATCAAGAAAATGTAACTGCAACAAGGTAAAATATAAAAAAACACTACTGAAATATTCCAACTCTTGCATTTCAATGAAAGAAATCCACAATGAACTTTGAAAATCAAGAGAATATAACTGCGACAAGGTAAATCATGACAGAACACTACTGAAATAATCCAACTCATGCATTTCAATGAAGGAAATCCAAAATGAACTTTGAAAAATCAAGAAAATGTAACTGTGATAAGGTAAACCACAACAAAACATTACTGAAATATTCCAACTCTTGCATTTCAATGATAGAAATTCAAAATAAACTTTGAAAAATTAAGAAAATGTAACTATGACAAGGTAAATCATGACAAAACACTACTGAAATAATCCAACTCATACATTTTAACGAAAGAAATCGAAAATGAATTTTGGAAAATCAAGAGAATGTAATCGTTAAATGGTAAATCATGACAGAAAACTACTGAAATAATAGAACTCTTGCATTTTAATGAGAGAAATTCAAACTGAACTTTGAAAAATCGAGAGAATGTAGCTGTATTATTGTAAACCCCGACAAAACACTAATAAAATATTTCAACTCTTGTTTTTTAACGAAAGAAATTCAAAATGAACTTTGAAAAATTAAGAGAATGTAACTGTGAAATGGTAAACCACGACAATACACTACTGATATAATTCAACTTTTGCATTTCAATGAAAGAAATTCAAATGAACTTTGGAAAATCAAGAGAAGAAAAGTTTGACAGGGTAAATCACGAAAAAACCCTACTGAATTATTCCAACTCTTGCATTTCAACGAAAGAAATCCAAAATGAACTTGGAAAAATAAACAGAATGTAGCTGTGACATGGTAAACCACGATAAAACACTATTGAAATAATCCAACTCTTGCACTCCAATGAAAAAAATCAAAATGAACTTTGAAAAATCAAGAGAATGTAACTGTAACACGATAAACCACAACAAAACACTACTTAAATATCCATATCTTGCATTTGAACGAAAGAAATTCAAAAGAACTTTGCAAAATCTTGAGAATGTAACTGCGACAAGCTAAACCACGACGAAACACTACTGAAATAATCCATCTCTTACATTTCAACGAAATAATTCGAAAATGAACTTTGAAAAATCAAGAGAATGTAACTGTGACAAGGTAAACCACGACAAAACACTAGTGAAATAATCCAACTCTTGCATTTCAATGAAAGAAATTCAAAAGAACTTTGAAAACTCGAGAGAATGTAACTGTATCATGGTAAACCACGACAAAACACTAATGAAATATTATAACTCTTGCTTTTCAAAGAAAGAAATTCAAAATTAACTTTGAAAAATTAAAATAATTTTAGCTGTGACAAGTTAAACCATGACTATACACAACTGAAATAAATCAACTCTTGTTTTTCAATTAAAGAAATCCAAATGACCCTAGAAAAATCAAGAGAATGAAAGTGTGACAGGGTAAACCACGACAAAACACTACTGAATTATTCCAACTCTTGCATTTCAACGAAAGAAATCCAAAATGAACTTTGAAAAATCAAAGGAAAATGTAACTGTGACAAGGTAAACCAAACACTACTGAAATAATCCAACTCTTGCATTTCAATGAAAAAAAATCAAAATGAACTTTGAAAAATCAAGAGAATGTAACTGTGACACGATAAACCACAACAAAACATTACAGAAATATTCCAACTCTTGCATTTCAACGAAAGAAATTCAAAATGAACTTTGAAAAATCACGAGAATGTAACTTTGACAAGGTAAACCACGACAAAACACTACTGAAAGATTCCAACTCTTGCATTTCAACGAAAGAAATTCAAAATGAACTTTGAAAAATCACACCTTTGGAGGGGGGGGGAGGGGGTTGTTCAGTGTCTCAATGCACAAAAAAAGTATAAAAAATGGGGGAGGGAAGGGAATGGGAGGAGGGGAGGGGGGAGGTGGGAGGAGGAGGAGGAGGAGGGGGAGGAGGAGGAGGAGGAGGAGGAGGAGGGGGAGGAGGAGGAGGAGGAGGGGAGGAGGAGGGAGGAGATGGAGGGAGAGGGGCCCCTTTGGGGGGCCAAAGGGGGGATGGGGCCCTTTGGGCCCCGGGGGGGTTCTGGGGGAACCTTGAGGACCGGTGGGCCCTTTGGGAGCCCAGTGGACCTTTGAGGACTGGTGGCTTCCTTCGGGGTTGGGGTAGAGGGATTGGAACCCTTTGGGGTTGGGATAGGGGGATCGGAACCCTTTGGGGTTGGGGTAGAGGACCTCATGACACTGTTCAATGGAACTTGTGTATTATAACGACCACAGAGTTTCACCCTCAAATTTTCTTCTATAATCATCTTTTAGAATGTCTCTAACTGTTTCGCCGAAGTAATTCCATAACCTGTCTAAAACAGTTTCGCTCAAATAATCCCTAAACGTAATTTCAGCGTGTTCCTTTTGTTTTTGGCATCTCTGCGCTGAGGCATTTCAAATTAATAAGAAACCTGATTCCCGCGCTAAAACAATTCATCGCTAAGATGTTTCTTGGAGAACTGTTTCCATGGCGTTTGGTTATTAATATCTTTGGAGTTCGACCAAAAGAGTTGTTTCCGAGGCAAAGACATTAATGACTTGGATATATTCCTGGAGAAATGTTGACAGTACCTGTCAGACATTATTAAACTTTGCCTGGAAACAATTTGATTAATGACTGACAGCACAGGTGTTCCAAATTCCCAATCGATTACGCAATCAATTTCTCAGAAATCCATTTCCCCTAGGGACTCTATGCCCATATTTGGTGTGGGGTCACGAGTCAATAAGGCCCTACTACTAGCTTTTATTATGACCTGGCCTTTTAATGTAACTTGGGCACTGGACCAAGGGCGCCATTGTTACTCGAGCGCACCGTTAGGTGGGGATGTCGATATCGCTTTCGTCACACCAATTCGTTTTAGTGTGACTCTACCTGGTACATATGAATGAATGTTTTCAAAGTAAACCCGTTTCATCAATAGGAAAAAAACCGGAATGGACGCATATGTCCCTTTCCCTTTGGACGATAAAACCATGCAATTGCTGCTTCAAGTATAACTCACAAAAATCTTGTTAATTTTGTCAACTTTTCAACTTTTTGGCATTCCTGCTTTCAATAAAAAAATCAAGGTACTGTCACTTAAATATAATAACCCCTTAGGCCCATCTGAGGGGTACACTCTCGATAGACTACCGGCTCTGCTTTAAATAAAAAAATTATAAACTTATTGGCACCCCTGCTTTAAAAAAAATCGAGGTATTTCATTTAAATATGATAGCTCAATACCCCCCCCTCTGGATACCACCTTGATAGGATGCCGTCTCTGATTTAAATAAAAAAAAATGAACTTTTTGGGATCCCTGCTTTCAATTAAAAAATAATTTCGAGCTATTATCATTTAAATATAATACCTCCCTACCCCCCCTCTGGATACCACCTTGATACCGTCTCAGCTTTCATTAGAAAAATAATTTACTGGATAATTAACAAGGTCACTATATGGTTCAAACAAACACGCAAAGTAACGTTAAAAATCCTAATGTTCCTTGAAAAAAAATTGAGAGTATGAGTAAAGGGGTACAAAGACAACAACAAAAATGTCGAAATTATTCAGATATACCTCAAATTATTGGAAAACCGAGTGATAGATTCGCCATGGCATTCCTTAAGATCCAAATAATTGAATTAAAAGGGAGCACACACAAAAGCCAAATAAGGCCAGTAGCCTATGAGAAATCGCAAAATACCCAAGACAATGAACAAGTCCTTATTGGGGGCCCTGGGTCTATCAATATCTTTCAATGGTTTCCCAGGGAATTTGATATTGTTTTCTTCTGTCTCCACTTTAAATGAAAAAAATAATTATCCTTTTGGCATCCCTGCTTTCAATAAAAAAAATGAGGTATTTTCATTTAAAAATGATAGCCCCCTATCCCCCTCCCCTATAGGCAATAATTTACTTATGAATTTATTTATGAATCATATTTTTGGGGTAACTTCCGGTTCAATCTTTAATTCCCCAACCTTGTACATAGCTTAGTATATAGCTAAATTTTGTCTCAACCGAACGCTGTTTTTTTGGAGGGAGGGGGGGGTGTAAAAATGTTCCGGAAAGAAGATTGTATTTTCTATCAGGTGTTCAATAACTGAGTATTAAACATTAAGAAAATCTTATCTAAAAACAGCAAAAAAAAAAAATCTGCAAACTTACAATTCAGCTGTAGAAACAATCTGTCGGCTATCAATTTAAAAATCCAACCGAAGGCTGAAGCTGTATGTAGTGAATGCGTTCTATAATTCTATTCAGCTGGAAAATAAAATTCTTGATTATGAATGATGCAAGAAATAGCGATTGGGAAACTGCATTAGGAATGATTTAAACTAATTTCATAAAGCCGATACTTTTTTTTGTCAACATATGAAGAACTATGTATATTGCAATATTTGCAATAGCATATTGCACCTGTCTGGTTTTTATGCAAAGTAACAAAAGAGGCGAAAATTAATGAACAAGAGAGCAGTGAAGAATTATGGTATACAAAGTAATATTTGGCAGGGAAAGTCACTGGAGATAAATCGCTAGGGGTGGCGCCGTGATTGCGTGATTTTCGGCTAGTCGAGGAACCAATTTTTTTTTCGGGGTGACTGCTAAATTTTCCAGGAAACGCCCGGTAACTTAAGAACAATGCCCTGCTTGATTTCCACTCAA
Organism: Artemia sp. Qi Xiang Cuo; assembly: GCF_049724085.1. Taxonomy (NCBI): domain Eukaryota; kingdom Metazoa; phylum Arthropoda; class Branchiopoda; order Anostraca; family Artemiidae; genus Artemia; species Artemia sp. Qi Xiang Cuo. The sequence goes on from NC_142796.1 coordinate 62,857,797, forward strand.
GAAAATCGAAATACTACACACTCAGAGACGGAAAAGGTTTAACTTTGTAGTTGACATACTAAAAAAATGCCGCAAAATTTATTTGAAGTCAACCAAACGTCGCTACCTCGGCTAATAGTAGTACGCCTGCGGCGCGCCGGTGGTGTGATGAGACTTCAGTAGCGGTTGAACAGGCCTCACATCAGCGGAATTCGGTCGATACGCCTGCGTGGCGTCGGGGTCTACCCACAACCCTCTTGGCACGGGTTTTAAGTTATGCCCTGGGGGCATAAAAGGTTTTTTATAGACGGCGTTGTCGTAGAAACTTCAAAACAGGCTCATTCGATTGGAAATTAAAGGGCTAGTGCCCTTTTTAATAGTCGAAAATGATTGGAGGGCAACTAGCCCCCCCCCACGCCCATCATTCCCGCAAACACATCCGATCAAAATTTTGCGATATCCATTTTGTTCAGCGTAGTTGATTTCCAAATAGAAAATATATTTTTGAGGAGGAAACTCCCCCACAACCCTCGGGGCAAGGGTTTTAAGTTATGCCTTGGTGGCATATAAGGTTTTTATAGAAGGTGTTGTCGTAGAAACTTCAAAACATGCTCATTCGATTGGAAATTAAAGGGCTCGTGCCCTTTTTTATAGTCAAAAGTGATTGGAGTGTAACTAGCGCCCGTCCCCCCCCCCCCACGCCGATCATTTCCCCAAACACATCCAATCAAAATTTTCAGATAGCCATTTTTTCAGCGTAGTTGATTTCCAGATAGAAAATATATTTTTGAGGAGGACACTCCCCCACAACCCTCAGGGCAAGGGTTTTAAGTTATGCCCTGGAGGCATATAAGGTTTTTATAGAGGGCGTTGTCGTAGAAACTTCAAAATATGCACATTCGATTGGAAATTAAAGGGCTAGTGCCCTTTTTTATAGTCGAAAGTGATTGGAGTGTAACTAGCGCCCTCCCCCCCCCACGCTGATCATTTCCCCAAACACATCCATTCAAAATTTTCAGATAGCCATTTTTTCAGCGTAGTTGATTTCCACATAGAAAATATGTTTGTGAGGAGGATACTCCCCCACAATCCTCAGGTAAAGGGTTTTAAGTTATGCCCTGGGGGCATATAAGGTTTTTTATAGACAGGGTAGTTGTAGAAACTTCAAAACATGGTCATTCGATTGTAAATTAAAGGGCTAGTGCCCTTTTTAATAGTCGAAAGTGTTTGGAGTGCAACTAGCCCCCCCCCCCCCCACGCCCATCAGTTCCCCAAAAACATCCAATCTCAATTTTGAGATAGCGTTTTTGTTCAGCGTAGTTGATTTCCAGTTAGAAAATATGTTTTTAATGAGGACACCTCCACACGATCTACATAGCAATTATTTTAAGTTATGACGTGTGAGTATAAATGGTTTTTTATAGAAGGCGTTATATTAGAAACTTCAAAAAAGGCTCATTTTATTGCACATTCAGAGTGCTAAGACCCTTTTTAATATTCAAAAGTGATTGGAGGGCAACTAGCCCCCCCTCCCACGCCGATAATTCCCCCAAACATCCAATGAAAATTTTGAGATAGCCATTTTGTTCAGCATAGTTGATTTTCAGATAGAAAACATGTTTTTGAGGAGGACAATCCCCCACAACCCTCAGGGCAAGGGTTTTAAGTTATCCCCTGGGGGCATATAAGGTTTTTATAGAAGACGTTGTGATAGAAACTTCAAAAAAGGCTCATTCGATTGGAAATTCAAAGGAATAGTGCTCTTTTTAATATTCAAACGTGATTAGAGGGCAACTAGCCCCCCCCCCCCTACGCCCATCATTCCCCCAAACATATCCAATTAAAATTTTGAGATAGCCATTTTTGTTCAGCGTAGTTGATTTCCAGATAGAAAATATATTTTTGAGGAGGACACTCCCCCACAACCCTCAGGGCAAGGGTTTTAAGTTATACCCTGGGGGCATATAAGGTTTTTATAGAAGGAGTTGTCGTAGAAACTTCAAAACGGTCTCATTCGATTGGAAATTTAAAGGGCTAGTGCCCTTTTTAATAGTCAAAAGTGATTGGAGGGCAACTAGCCCCTTCCCCCACGGACATTATTTCCCCAAACACATCCAATCAAAATTTTGAAATAGCCATTTTGTTCAGCGTATTTGATTTCCAGATAGAAAACATATTTTTGAGGAGGTGACTCCCCCACAACCTTCAGGGCAAGGGTTTTAAGTTATACCCTGGGGGCATATAAGGTTTTTATAGAAGGTGTAGTCGTAGAAACTTCAAAACAGGCTCATTCGATTGGAAATTAAAGGGCTAGTGCCCTTTTTAATAGTCGAAAGTGATTGGAGGGCAACTAGCCCGCCCCACGCCCATCATTCCCCCAAACACATCCAATGAAAATTTTGAGATAGCCATTTTGTTCAGCATAGTTGATTTTCAGATAGAAAACATGTTTTTGAGGAGGACAATCCCCCACAACCCTCAGGGCAAGGGTTTTAAGTTATCCCCTGGGATCATATAAGGTTTTTATAGAAGACGTTGTGATAGAAATTTCAAAAAAGGCTCATTCGATTGGAAATTAGAGGGCTAGTGCCCTTTTTAATAGTCAAAAGTGATTGGAGGGCAGCTACCCCCACCCCCCCACACGCCCATCATTCCCCCAAACACATCCAATCAAACTTTTGAGATAGCCATTTTTTTCAGCATAGTTGATTTCCAGATAGAAAATATATTTTCAATCTGGAAATCAACTACACTGAACAAAAATAGCTATCTCAAAATTTTGATTGGATGTGTTTGGGGGAATGATGGGCGTAGGGAGGGGTGGCTAGTTGCCCTCCAATCTCTTTTGACTATTAAAAAGAGCACTATTCCTTTGAATTTCCAATCGAATGAGCCTTTTTTGAAGTTTCTATCACAACGTCTTCTATAAAAACCTTATATGCCCCCAGGGGATAACTTAAAACCCTTGCCCTGAGGGTTGTGGGGGATTGTCTTCCTCAAAAACATGTTTTCTATCTGAAAATCAACTATGCTGAACAAAATGGCTATCTCAAAATTTTCATTGGATGTTTGAGGGAATGTTGGGCGTTGGGGGGGGGCTAGTTGCCCTCCAATCACTTTCGACTATTAAAAAGGGCACAATCCCTTTGAATTTCCAATCGAATGAGCCCTTTTTGAAGTTTTTACGACTACGCCTTCTATAAAAACCTTACATACTCTCAGGGTATAACTTTAATGCCTTGCCCTGAAGGTTGTTGGGGAGTATCCTCCTCAAAAACTTATTTTCTTTCTGGAAATCAACTACGCTGAACAAAATGGCAATCTCAAAATTTTGATTGGATGTGTTTGGGGAAATGATGGGCGCGGAGGGAGGGGGCTAGTTGCACTCCAATCACTTTCGACTAATAAAAAGGGCACTAGCCCTTTAATTTCCAATCGAATGAGCCTGTTTTTAAGTTTCTACGACAACGCCTTCTATAAAAACCTTATATGCCCCCAGGGCATAACTTAAAACCCTTGCTCTGAGGGTTGTGGGGGAGTGTCCTCCTCAAAAATATATTTTCTATCTGGAAATCAACTACGCTGAAAAAATGGCTATCTGAAAATTTTTATTGTATGTGTTTGGGGAAATGATCAGCGTGGGGGGGGGGGATGGCGCTAGTTATACTCCAATCACTTTCGACTATAAAAAAGGGCACTAGCCCTTTAATTTCCAATCGAATGTGCATATTTTGAAGTTTCTACGACAACGCCCTCTATAAAAACCTTATATGCCCCCAGGGCATAACTTAAAAACCTTGCCCTGAGGGTTGTGGAGGAGTGTCCTCGTAAAAAATATATTTTCTATCTGGAAATCAACTACGCTGAAAAAACGGCTATCTCAAAATTTTGATTGGATGTGTTTGGGGAAATGATCGGCGTGGGGGGGGGGGGGGGGGTAAGGGCGCTAGTTACACTCCAATCACTTTCGACTATAAAAAAGGGCACTAGCCCTTTAATTTCCAATCGAATGAGCATGTTTTGAAGTTTCTACGACAACGCCTTCTATAAAAACCTTATATGCCCCCAGGGCATAACTTAAAACCCTTGCTCCGAGGGTTGTGGGGGAGTTTCCTCCTCAAAAATATTTTTTCTATTTGGAAATCAGCTAGGCTTAACAAAATGGATACCTCCAAATTTTGAATGAATGTGTTTGGGAGAATGATGGACGTGGGGGGGGGCTAATTGCCTTCCGAGCACTTTCGACTATTAAAAAGGGAACTAGCCCTATAAATTTCCAATCGAATGAGCCTATTTTGAAGTTTCTACGACAACGCCCTTTATAAAAAACCTTTTATGCCCCCAGGGCATAACTTAAAACCCTTGCCCTGAGGGTTGTGGGTAGACCCCGGCACCACGCCGGCGGATCGACCGAACTCCGCTAATGAGAGGCCTATTCAACCGCTACCGAAGTCTCGGAACGCAACCGGCGTACTAAACGCATACTACCGCTGTCAGAGGTGGTGGCGTTCGGTTGACTTTAAATAAATTGTGCGGCATTTCATTATTGCGTCAACCGCAAAGTCGGAGCTTTTCCTTCTCGTATGGTTTAGTATTTCAATTTTCTTGATTAGAAATCAAGCAGAGCTTGGACTATCCCCAAATTTTCTGGTATTTCGCCGAAAATCTATGCGTCACCCCGAAAAAAAATTTGGTTCCCCGAATCCCCGAAAATCACGCAATCACGGTGCCAACCCTAGTGATTTATCACCAGTGACTTTCCCTGCCAAATATTACTTTGTTTACCATAATTCTTCACTTCTCTTTTGTTCATTAATTTTCGCCTCTTTTGTTACTTTGCATAAAAACCAGACAGGTGCAATATGCTATTGCAAATATTGCAATATACATAGTTCTTCATATGTTGACAAAAAAAAGTATCGTCTTTATGAAAAGAGTTTAAATCATTTCGAATGCAGTTTCCCAATCGCTATTTCTTACATCATTCGTAGTCAAGAATTTTATTTTCAAGTTGAATAGAATTATAGAACGTATTCACTACTATACAGCTTCAGCATTCAGCAGGATTTTGAAATTGATAGCTGACAAATTGTTTATACAGCTGAATTGTCAGTTTGCAGATTTTTTTTTTTGCTGTTTTTAGATAAGATTTTCTTAATGTTTAATACTCAGTTATTGAACACCTGATAGAAAATACAATCTTCTTTCCGGAACATTTTTACACCCCCCTCCTCCAAAAAAAACAGCTTTCGGTTGAGACAAAATTTAGCTATAGACTAAGCTATGTACAAGGTTGGGGAATTAAAGATTGAACCGGAAGTTGCCCCAAAAATATTATTCATAAATAAATTGTAAATTATTGCCTATAGGGGAGGGGGATAGGGGGCTATCATTTTGAAATTATAATACCTCATTTTTATTTTATTGAAAGTAGGGATGCCAAAAGGATAATTATTTTTTTCATTTAAAGTGGAGACAGAAGAAAACGATATCAAATTCCCTGGGAAACCATTGAAAGATATTGATAGACCCAGGGCCCCCAATAAGGACTTGTTCATTGTCTTGGGTATTTTGCGATTTATCATAGGCTACTGGCCTTATTTGGCTTTTGTGTGTGCTCCATTTTAATTCGATTCTTTGGATCTTATGGAATGCTATGGCAAATCTATCACTCAGTTTTCCAATAGCTTGAGGTATTTCTGAATAATTTCGACATTTTTGTTGTTGTCTTTGTACCCCTTAGTAGAGATGCCTCAGGAGGTCCCGTACGAACCACGTGGTTAATGGGGTCAATGACCTTTTTTTTCCAAGGTCGATTTATTTGTTGTTGTTGTTGTAAGTGCACGCTCTCAGCGAATGTCAAGGTCGATTTATTTGTTGTTGTTGTTGTAAGTGCACGCTCTCAGCGAATGTTATGAGTTTCCAGAAATAGAAAACAGCATTTGTTGTTGTTGTTGCTCGAGCCAAATGTTATGAGTTTCCCGGAAACAGTTAGATCACGTGTTTCCTTCTCAGCCAATCAGAGGGCTTGTTTACATAGTAGCGGCGGAGTGAATATAAAGAATGGATTTTTGCTATAGTTTTATTAGTCTGTGAATAGAATTCAAGGAGTGAGAAGAAGAACAGTTTGACTTTACTCATTTGGATATATATTTGTGATGGCGATAAGTGGAATGTTTACCCTATTAGAAGTTGATAGTGGAGTTGATGATAATAGTACAAGAGCACCAAATATTGCAGTGGAAATCACGAAATGATCACATATTTGTCTGGAATGGGATGCAGTATATGCAAGATATGTGATATCCCTGAGCAAATTTAAAATGGAGGATCAATTATGTTTTGCCGCTAAAGTTGATATAGCACATGTGAATAGACTTCAATGTGCTTTAAATGCATTAGTGAAACATATCGAAGACAATAAACAGTATCGCTAATTGTATATGCTCTGTATTATTGATGTTGTTGTTGTTGTAATTATTCAATAAAATTGTTTTGAAATCAAAAATGTTTTCTTTCTTTTCTGGTTAGGGCTAACGAATTAGGCTCAGTCTAGAGTCAGCAGTCGGAGTGAAAGGATTGAAAAATGAATAAATTTGAGAAAGAGATAATTAGGTCAAATCTAGTGTTTATGGAAAAACATTTAATTTTGGATGACGATTTTCTCGATTTATCTCTTACACACAGGATATTCTATTGACAGTGGGAAAATTGACAATATAATGAGGAGTGATTCCCCCCCCCATTGAAGGAGCGGATGAAACTTTTAAACTGTGATTCAAATGCCTCTACTCAATTTATTGATATATTAATTTGAACAAAGCAGAATCATATTGTGGATATACTTTTGAAAATATTGCCAATGGATTCAATGCAGATAGCTCCCCCCATCATTTGAAAGAGGTAACGTCACAGAGGTACTCCTCCCCCATTTCCCTCTCATTGAATTTATCGAACGAAGAGGATCAGTTTCGTTTTAGCTGTGAGTGAGTTGACATCGGAAACCGAAAAATGTTCTATATATGTCCATTGTGCATGTACACTATTGGCAGTTGGACTCAATGTGAGAATTGTACAATTCTTGATGATTATAGTGAAAAGTGTAAATTATGTAATCCTTGTAAATTACATAGAGGCTATGCAGTACAAATTAAAGGATGTAATTCATGTCTTGAGGAGGTGTGTGACTCTCATCCTAGAGGGCACCTGTGCTCCAATTGTCACTATGATAAATGTGATCAGTGGGAGAATACTTACCCCGCTATGATTGGAAAGAATCCCAAACGTGATTTTAGTTTATTTCTACTAGATTGGTATCGTCGCGGATTTAAATTAGTCTGGGAAGAGGAATCTGGTCTACGATTCAACTGTTGGGGTAACACGACAATCTGGTTTCTACGTCATCACTGCGATGACACTACCTACTATGATTATAAACTAAGAGATTTTTATTTGGCAGTTACCGCATGTGACTCACTATTTGAAAACATTGTATGTGATATTGCCTCAAATAGACAGATTGAAACTCATGAATTTTATAATATGAATGCAAATAGTATAATTGACTATACAAAGAGATATGACAAGAGTGAAGTTACATTGTACTGTAGAAAATCTGACCCTGACTTTGTAGTCAATCAAGATCAATATACAGTGAATCCCGATGATTTACCATCATTAGTGGTTCGCGACAGTGGCCTATACACCGAAAATGAAGAAATCTAAAGTGCAGATTTAAAGAAATTATTGTATATATATATGCATTTTATTAATAAACAAATTCACAAACATTTTTTAAGCACTTTACTCCTAGGGCACTGAAATCAATACCATATAGGTCTGAGAGGATATTTTCCACTAGAAAGTCATTCAGACGGGGGTTGTCAACATAAATGGGGAGAAACTGCTTCTAAGTATAGCCGCGACATCAGAACACAAAATATAGTAGTGCATGGAAGCCACATCTTTTAGTCGTTAGATCCTGCACCCTCTTTCGATTTTGAATTTTAGTTTTCCCACTGCTCTCGATATACTTGCTGATGTGGGATGTGTAGAATGCATATGGTAGACCAAGAGGATAAAAAAATTCAATCGTCTTCATTGTTTGAAAGAGGCACAGCCAATGACCCGTCAGCACAGTCGACGGACTGCTATTAACAATAATCAAGGTATTGTTGACACTTTGAATTTATCCAAGAAAGTCCGAGGGCAGTCAATAGGATTTGTACTGGGACATGTAGGGGTCCATATTAAATACATTGATTATTTGACTGGTATTCATGGCGCCAAGTCTAGTAGAACACTGCCTTTGGGAGTGATTTCCCAATAGGTTTCATATTGATTTAGTGAGATTAGTGCAATACTCTCAGCCAATGGGTCGGCAAATATACACTCTAAACGCAGACTCCCAGTACGTACTATACTCATATCCTGTGTGCCAGACAAATCCAATACAATGATACCATGTGTTTTAGCAAACAAATCTTCGGTTATACCATTTTCAAATAGTTGAGAGTCGTGATCTAGGGTTTGCATGGTCAACTCGTACAATGTTCTATAGGATTTATCAAAAGATAGATTGTAGAGTGGGATGCCGTTTACTTTGCACACAAGAGATGAAAGTCCAAACATCTCGAATTTATATGGGCATTCAGTTCATGATCCTATTGCACTGGCGCTATTTAAAAATGTCAACGCAACTTTTGACGGAAGTTCACCATTGATAAAGGATTAATCGGTGAAGGTGCGTGACCCCATAGCAATATGACGTTGATTGGTGATTGTATGAGGAACAAGTAGTTTAATATTGTTGCCATTGGCTCTCAGTTTTTCCACGGCCAAAGCAACAGAACTCATGACCTGCTGTTTGCGTACATGAAGTATTGCCGAGGTGAGGGAGAGACTTACATCAGGATTGGCAGCAAGTTCCTTTCTCAAAATGAAATTGGAGGGTGCAAGCGTCAGTTTTATATTCACTTTAACATTGGGCGGCAGCCATTGGGGTATATTAAATATTTCATGTTATATTTTTCCAACTAGATATAATTCACTAGTTGTAGCATTTTTAAGTGCATCTGTACTATCAGTATTAGTAATATATTCATATCCATTTGAGGTGCCTCTCAATTCCTTGTATGACTTGGGTGTCATCAGTATGAATTGCATATAGCTCGTATAATTTGAGAGATTGCTGCTTGTGCTCACCAGCGTGCCATTGATGTAGACACTAATTTGACGAAATAAATTGTGCAGTATACAATTTTCATAGAATATTCCATCGCCCCAAATAGGCAATGTATTATTGTATTTCCAGACTTTCATTTGCAAATCTATAAATCTCGAAGACATGTCTATAAAGTAGTATTTATTGGAATAAATTTGAAATTGAATATTATTCGAGAGGGGTTGTTTTGGATAAAATTGTTCTTAGTATCCATGCTTGACACTCACATCAACATTTTCAGCATTGAATAGATTCAATGAGGCGGTGATTGAAGGTTGAGAATCCTTATGTGGTAGGTAGGACATTTTAGCAGAAGAAATCTAGTTTCGATATGACAATTTTCTTTCTGGGGCGTCTGGTTACAGCACGTGTCGGCTTTTTCCTTCTTTTCTTTGACAAGAGGGATGATGTCTTATGTTTCCATCCTGAGTGGAGACTGATGAGGGATGCGTTGTTTCTTGACCTTTTTAAGCCTATACCATTTTGTTATAATTTCTCGCCAAGGGTTCGTGCGCTGAACCTAAGATTTTCCATCGCATTTTTTTTTAAATCCTTGCCAGAGCCCCTATCGTAAAGTGTAGAGGATGCAAAATTTGTCGCAGCCAGTACAAGATATTTTCTAGCCAGAGGTAGTGAAGAGCGAAACAGCTTAGCAAACCAACTGCCAAGACCATAGCCAGACATTGACGAGCGTCCTTTGTAATAGTTCATTCTATTGCCCTGTTGTCTTGGGCCAAGAGTATTAACATAGCAGTCAATATCAGGACAAGTGAATGCCACTTTTTTATTAGACATCTTGCTTTTGAACGATGGGTCGAAAATGGCATGTAATCACAGCTAAAACTTTTGAAATTGCTATGGAATCACCCGATTCGGTTCTTAGTGTTAACTGACAGAGTTCCAAATAGGAATTGTTTACGGGAATATACTGAAGATGCTGGTGGTGAATATGCTCTTGATTGGTTTTTCGTTCAAGAACTCGTAGGAGGGGAAAATTTGAATTACCAGCCCGAGATGTTTCCACAAATGAAGCGTAGAGAAATATACAGGTGTCCGTGGAGAAGGCAGGTGGTTAGTCAGCGAAAATGAAATTAGTGTTTCCGGTACTTTTACCATTGATTATATTGAGCTTAAAACCAAGAACGTCCTTTAGATTATCGTTGAGAATAACCTTTTCACTGGCAATAGGTGAACTAATGTAGATCTTGCCCTCCTCCTTTGAATAGTTGAAATGAAAAGCCCCTTTTTTACGATTTGAAATTCTTTTATTAATGGAACGACATAAATCATTCATACAGTTGAGTTCCTCGTAGGATAATTCAATGTATGGATAGTCCATCCAATTGATTTTTTGAATTTGTTCTTGATCACCTGGTGGTGGAGGCGGCCAATCATATGGTCTAATTTTTATTTCATATTTACGATCCTTTCTCAGGATGTAATAGGTATTTTTGAGAATACATTTGACAAGAGCCACTTTATACTTTCCGTCGAATTTGATGGTGGGGGAGAGTTTCGTCCAAAAATCACTTGTTCTATTTAAGTCATTGTAGAGAGGATCAGAAACATTGGACATGAAAGTCACATAGAAATCATTGGGCATTGTCAATATCTTCAGCACTGACCCAAGAATCAAAATCTGAGTTGTATCCTAGCCAGCGAAAAAGCAACTGTCTCTTGCCATGGCGTGTACGACTCTTTAATATCTTTTCAATTTGATACATTTCACTAGTGTTTCTAACTTTTTGCAGTTCATATTCATAAAAACCACCGACAATCTCATCATCTTTGGTGTCTCGCAGTCGATATGTCGTGGGTATGGTGTCTAGAATTTTGGACACTTTAAAAAGTTCAGTGCTCCATAAATAATTCCCTTTTTCAAAAATATTGGTGGTTCTATTAATTCGAACAGTATCACCAACATTGAATTTCTTCTTCTTTTTTTTTCTCTTTTTCACCATTGGAGTATTGCTTTAGAAAGGCATCAAATGTATTTTCATTGTAGTGAACATCCGTTGGTGTAGAGTTGGACAGAGATCGATGGGGTCGTTGATTATAAATCAACATGATTTTATCTAAATAATGAATAAAAGCCGGTGTATTTTTCAGGGTACAATGTCTTGAAATTAATATACGAAGAGTTCTTATTAATCGTTCAGCCAATACAGCCTTTATCGGCCTGTGACAATGATAAAGTATTGTATTATATTTCAAAAGAACCTTTTGCGCATGGGGATTAACAAATTCACTGCCACGATCAGATTGAATTTTTCTATATGAATCCTGTTCTAGAATACTTTCAATGGCCCGAGCAACTTCAACACCTCTCTTTGATCGTAGTGGAATGGCATATGCATAGCGACTAAAGACACTGATTGCCACCAGAATATATTTGTAGGGCGCATTGTGACGTTGTTGAAGTGCGTGTAGAGTTAAAAGATCCATTTGCATTATATGTAGAGGGAAAAAGGCTTTAGTTTGTCGATATTGTTTACTGCGAAGCCTGTGATTTCGATGTAGTGTGTAACTCGGTTCATTTTCTAGATACTCTTTTGCATTTTTCAATGTGATGGTGCCGGAGACAGCTTTAGAAAGCGTTACGGGGGAATTTAAACGCCCCACTTTACCAACATTTTCATAAACCTTTCAAAGTTTCATCCATTTCGAACGTACACACGTAGTGTAATGACCACTCCCCTTTTGTACACTGGTGGGCGAATTAATTCGTCTTCACTTTGAGTAGCAACCACAGGTGTTGTAAAATCAGTGACGCTGCTAGTATCTTCAAATATTGAATCTTCTTCTTTTTTAAATGGTGTTGGAGGAGGAGGACTATATTCTCTTAGTTTCTTTACAATTTGCTTATTGCCAATAAGACTTACGGGGAAGTTTGATACACACAGAAAGGTGTATAGATTATCGTCAAAGGATAAGAGTCCTTTACAATTCGTCACCATATCACAAATTAAATCAACTAGATTATAACTTTTTCCCTCAATTATAATTCGTTTCCCTGTGCTCTCGACTTGAACTTGATCGCCAGTTTCCAATACGAGCTAAGATAATGCTGTTTTACTCTGTTCTCGATAGGTCAGTGGCAATAGGTTTCCAATTTTCAATAAAATCGAATTCAATTCCTTCTTCGTTGATGCTGCTGCAGAATCTTGAGATGTTTCTTGTTTAGAGGGGTCGGTGGAGACAGGGGGTCTCTCACGATAAGGTTTATGTTTCTCCACACGTCGCAATGCATCTTGAAGTAAAAGCAGTTTTTTGTCATCGGCAATATTCTCATCGTCAATTACTTTGCTTATATTGTGTTCAGAATGTTCGACGGGCGAGAGGACAAGTTCAAATGGTGTCAATTTATAGGGTTTTGCCATTCTCACTAGAGAAAACTGTTTACAAGTCCTGCAATTATCGGTAGTAAAAGTGTGAAAAAGCTACCACCCGCCTGAAGGAGTCGTTGTGTTTTAAATTTTTTTCCTTGTTTTTTCAAGCGCAGTTACCGAAACGTGAAACATTTTGCGTTTTCTGTTTTCTAAAAACATCTGGCCGTTTTAAAATTACATCCGGTAAAATTAAAAAAATTTAATATATTAGATTAATGAAATCATTGTCAACACCATGTTTGAGTATAGCCTTCCTAAGCAATGGTTTTGAAGTGCTTAAAACGAAAAACAGATGCCGTTGTTCGTGTAGTTTCTTCAGTGTCATAATGGCGACTGATAGCCTTTTCTACTGTTCACCGGAAGATATACTGTAATTTCATTGTTGAAAATGTCGGTGACTACACGTAGATCCTCGGGCGTGCTCTGATTAAGATCCAGCAAAATGTAACCGTAAGGCTTGCTAGTTGCCTGAGTGTACGCTGACAACAGAAATTTTGGAGCGCCGGGGTATATCTGCTTACTGAGAGTTATTATTGAGCGAGAATCACGTACGAATCGAAAGATAATATAGACTGTGCAAATGAAAGAAAGGGTTTGAATACATTTGCTCTTATGAAACTAATTACTTAGAACCATGGAAACGGAAATGTGTTAACTGTGAGATCGGAGAGTGAACAATTGTATCATTTCCTGCGAGAACTGTTCAATGGATTCAGCCAAATCATCAATAATCAACCACGAGTTCGATTCAATACTATTGAAAACATCAAGTCCCCGTATGAATTGTATTGGTATGGATGTGGCAATAGCTTTTATTTTATCATAGGACTCCTGCCAAATACTATAGCAATAGTAGATTTTTTTCGGTTTTTGCAAAAACATTTTATCACAATTTTTAATTATTCTGGTTAACAGTGTTGTGGTCCTTGATTTTGACGGTCAGCAAATAAATAACCTGAAGTGCTTTTGAAAGCGATAAATGCTGCTGCTGCTGGGGACATAATCATGTTTACTACTAACTCTCAATCATGCGTGTTCCATGCCTAAGTAATAATTTTCCCCGTGGATCGAACTATTAAAGAACAACAAAAAAACAATATTTCCTGCCAACTTTTATTTTGACACTGCATGAAAACAAATATTTGCAGTCAACATGAACAATGATAAAAATAACACTTGTTCAACAAGAGCAGTTGACAAAATTTCATGGTGGTCAACATGAAAACTCTGTTTGTTCAACAGGAACAACGATAGCAGTTTATGTACAATATAAAACACTTTTTGTCCATCAGCAGCACTTATTGTCTTTAAACACTTTTCTGTACAACACTTGTCTGTCAATCACTTAAAGCAATTTTTGTCAAATTAAACACATTTCTTTACAAAAAAAAACAACACTTTTCTATACAACACTTTTTGTACAACAAAATACGCACATGGAAACTAGCAGCACAGTTGAACATTACATTGAATTTAAAGTAGGGACCCCCCCCGGGGACCGCGGGGCCGACGGCCGGCCGGCCGCGGGCGGGACCCCCCCCCACCCCCGGGGACCGCGGGGCGAAAAAAACCCTACAATAGTTGTCCGGTCACTGCGACGGCTGCTACAGGTTAGTGGATGGGTTAGTGGTGGTTAGATTGTCAGGTTAGTTAATTTATGAACAGGTTGGGGGTGGTTAGTTGGTTAGTTCAGATTAGGTTAATTTATCCAGACCAAGTTGATTGCGATAGTCTATGCATTCAACCCGATCTGAAATACGGTAGTGGCCATGAGGCAGGACAGTCAAACCATTCTCGAGCACATAGACCTTGTCGGATATAAACGACATTGCATTCTTTTCCACTCTAAAAGTATAATTTCTATACTGTAGAGAGCGAATTGCAAGCACTTGTGCTCTCGGCACTAGGCTACCTTCTACACAGTCTCTATACACGCTCATGTTGAAATTGCTCTTTACAAAATGTGTAGGCACCCCTTTACACGCCTTCTTTTCATCCCCACTATGAGTTTCAACGCATTAGACTTTGGGGCCCGGGAACACCCCCCTGGATATCAAATCACTCCCCGTCTCTGATTTTAATTTTAATAGTTGGTTGGGGGCTTGACGTTTCACCAACTCGGGGTAGAGAGATGGATTCTAGTTGGTGAAATCCATCCGCGAGCTGATGTGCACCCCATTTTGCAAATCACCCAATAAATCCAATTCAGTCCCATTTACCTTTAACAGCAGAGATTCTGTATCACCATAGTAAACTTGAACCTCCCCCTCCCGTGGCCATTGCACCTTGCATACATTGTAAAATAACGACAACATGAGCTTTTTTGAAATTTCCAGTACTGAACTGCCGCCTGCAATATTCTTGTTCAGTACCACATTTCGCTTTCGCCTGTGTAGAAGAACCATGCCGGTCTCTATGCTCGTGAACGATGTAAAATTAGAGTCGGCAATAATTCGTGCACACTCTAGAGGGTCAGTCACGACGTCGCAGCGAGATCTATTACGAACGCTTTCACACATTTTGCCAAAAACTGATTTTAGAAGAAGCTTGGCCAGTTTCGTCGACATCTGTTAGTGGATATGCGATCGGTGGTCGACACAAATTGCAATAAATGTTTTTAAGAAGGATTAATGATCGTTCTGTATGACCCTGGGTCGTTTAGTGTTTATGAAGCCGTAGCACAACAAACCAAGAACAATATCAAATTGACACGCCCACTAATATGGGGGGCCCAAATCAGCATAAGGTTTCTGTATGAAGGGGGTCCAGTGCATCCCCATGTCCTCAATTAATGAACGATTGTATGGGCTCAAAGACTCCCTGCTCACGGGCCGATTGATACAGGGAAAGACAAAATCTTTGACTGAGTCGTGAAGCGCCAGCGGAATGTGACCGTCAACTTCAAAGAACCATCCTTGTGGCCCATTGTCCTCGACGGTGGTAATGTCGGGGAACTCACAAGGATTCTCAAGCCATTGATAGTTCCCACACGGCAAAGAGTAGTGTGACATTGCCGAGGGATACAATGAGTTCATGTCCAAGAACACTGCGTTTGACTTTGCACCGGTGCTTTGTCCGCTCGGATCGGTTGATAAGACGCGATCCCCATGAAAAACATACCCTCCCCTCATTGAACGCTCTACAAAAAGGTGCTGATCTACATCGGTGATTAGGCCTATTTCCTCCCTGCTAATTTTTAAAAATTAAATCCATTACTAACTGGGGTGTGGAAAAATAATAGCCTATATCTAACCCGAACTCTGAATAGATTTGGTCTGTGTTCTTACAGATTATATCCAACAGAGTTAAAACGTCACTTGCCAAATACAGTCTAAAATAATCCCACCCATTTTTACAATCTCTTTTGGACCACACCTTCTTGGAAAACTCATACTCCGCGGCTGTGCATTCACTGTTGGTCAGTGAATTGTAAAAAGCTTCAATTGGAGGTAGTTTCACCTCGCTTAAGCGAGCGCCAGAACAGTAATAGTCGTATGCGTATATACCTTTGCAGGTCAACGGGTCATACATTTCACTGTCTGGAAAGTGCTGTTTAAGCAAGGGAAAGCAATCAAAATTGTCGCTTTTTTGCACTTGAATCAATTGACTCAATACCTTGGGGAAAAAACTAAAGGAATCTAAAAACCTGATTTTATTCCAGCACGTATGTCCATTATCCACTGCCTGCCATTTCAGTTCGAGAAGCAACAACTTCTCAGCCGATTTGGGAATTATGTTGTAGATAAATGAACTATTTACCCATGGACAATCTACTCCCCCTCCCTCTCTATGCATACGTGCCAGTGCCGGTAAAATAAATTTTAAATCATAATTGGAATTATGAATAAAAGCAGGGATAAAAAACTGCTGGCTAACATTTAAATTACACGATTGATGCGCAACCCCCCTAAAATTAATTCCCCGCGAGGATATTTCCTGCCACAAGTGATTATGGTCTCTGACTTTCCCCCTCCCCCCTCTTTTCCCTTTAGCCCCCGTATCCCCCTCCTCTGCAAACTCACACTGACAAACACAACATATTTTTTGATTTTTAATCGCGAGACGATACTCTGTAGACAGCACCCTTCGATAATGGGTATTTATCAAACGAGAAATAGCACCTTTAGCCATGCCAATCAGTTTAATCAGTGCCTTGACCATGCACTCATCCTCATCCAATGTTTCAACTATTTCTAACAACTACATGGTGTTAGAATTGTCTCTTTGCGCGTGGGCGTATGACACTGCAATAGCCTGATGTTCTTTGATACGATTTGGAAATTGGGGGTCATTCACCTCCACCAGCTTAGCTTCACAGTCTAAAGATATTTTGTTGCACTGGAGAAGGGTGTTCTGGAAATTTTTGAAACGTAGAATAGCCCTATCCCCTGAAACCGTTTCCACTGTCTGATAACCATGCCGTCTACAGTGTCTCATATGATTTCGCAGCTTTAGTTCAGTCCAAAATCTAGAGAGGCATGTTGGACAGTAGAAACGGGTCCCCTTATTCTTACCCTCCCCCAGAACTCTACTAATGTCAGTGATAGGGTTAAAATGACCGATTGCGTTCGGTTGACTAGGTGGTGTGTAAAGCAACCAAACCCAGTGTTTAACCAAATCGACTGACGGACCCCTTACTGGGAAGACCACCCCCTTCTTTTTAGAACGAGTTCCATCTTCATATTCAGTTTTGTATTGTACCACATTAACGCCGATATTTAAATGAGCATTAGCCCTTTCAAAAATGTCATTAGATCTTAGCGTTACTGGATATTTTCCTTCTAAGCATGAAAAATCTACATCTGGGAAAATGGACCCTTCCTTCCCATGTATAGCCCAATTGTCTAAATTCTTCTTACTAGTGTCATGTGCTAGAGGATCGAATGCTGAGATGATGAACGCATACCTGAAACATATTTGACCTGTTTAAAAACAGATCTGCTGGACACCGCAACAACCTTCTAGGTCTGGATTCTCTTTTAAAACTACTGCCCCCTCCTACCCCCCACCTGTCCTCACGATTCACATAATATCATTCTTAATTTTACATATGTTCATGCATAAATTTTAAATAAATAGAACTATAGAGCCACTACCGTTTTCGTTGTAGTTCTCAAGATGCGTTATAATTTTATCTACCCACTCCATGAAAACACCCCAAAAATTTTCTAAATTCGAAAACCCCACAAGCATCTCGGAATGAATAACATGATAGTAAACTTCACCTTGACTCTCATTTAAATAGAAAACCTTCAAAACACTTGAAATCTTAACTGAATTCATACCTCTCAACAATTAAATCTGGTTCTCCAGACGTGCAATAATTTTGTATAAATATGCATGCACAATTTTTACAAGCTCATAAACAAAATTTCCCCCCATTAGTGACTTAAAGGGATCCCCAAATGTTGCGGTGAAACCAACTCTATTATTTAATATTGTATTCGACAATTGAAAATCGGGGAAAGATGTACCCCCTCCCTCAAGTTGTTCGACAATATTTGGGCTATGTTCCAGTTCATTCAATTTAAGTGGAAGTAGGTTATCGGGGGCTAGAGGAGGAGGAGGATTCCCTGTTAATTCCCGGGTAAAATCATCCAAAAGCTGCAATGTGTTTGGACTCAGCAAAGGTAAGTCCCCCTGCTCAACTGCGCTATAATCAACATGTAAAAAATCACCTAAAAACTCGTCAATAACGAAAGGTACTTCAATAGAGTTAATGATTTCATTGTTCTGAATTTCCACTGTTGGTGTTGGAATTGCTTCTTACCCTTCTTCACTGGACGGAAAGTAGGGGACCAAAGCAACCTATAAATGAAAAAATAGCTTATTTTCAAAGTGTTCAAATTACCCCTACTGGTAAAATTTGAATTATTACATAATAGCATTCGGTTAATTCAACTGAAAGAAAATCTAACTTAATATAAGATAAATACAAACTAAAATGCCGCTTTACATGGAAGGCTGTAATTTGATTTTGTGAAAAAAATAGCTTATTTTCAGTGTTCAAATCACCCCTACTAATTTTAGTTTTTTTTTTTTTCGGCGCTTTTCGGAGCCACAGCGCTTCCCTGACCCGTGATGCGTCCCTCAACGCTTCCCTGGCTCGTGGTGCACCCCTATGGCGGGCCCCAGACCCACGGCACTTCCCCCCGGCGCTTACCCAACCGTGCCCCCACAGTGCTTCTGTGACCAATCGGCGCATTCCGGGCACTATAGCCCTCGGTCCGTTAAATAATGTCCCAAAAAGTTGAAATATTTCAAATTACATATAGGTTTAGTAAACAAAGGAGTTTAATTATGTAGGTTAGATGAACGAGTTTGAACTTCAAAATGTTGAGAATCGTTAAGTCACTTTCCCCACACACTTCTTAGGCATTATACCGCTATATTTTGACATAAAGCTCTCCGCGCGAGATTATAAATAATTTTGGCATCTCCTTTCCCTGTTTTGTTTTACATTAGCGGTTTTAGTCAATCAAGGTTTCAATGGCCTTTGCGTAATTCTGTGTTTTCTGAAATAGCGGAGAACAAATTGTCTGCAAAATTAATATTTAGGACATTGGAGTTCTATATTCTATGTAAGAGCGAAACATGGCACGATAGAAATATTCAGTGTAAATTAGAACGACAATATTTGGCAGATGGGATAATCTCTCTCAAAATTATGTGAAAAAGATCAGTCGATGTTTCAAAGGTGTCTAAAATATATGGGAGATCAATAGAGAAAGTAGCAAAGATTAGAAAAAATAGAAAATAGATTTTAACTGTCATTTATTATTAAAATAAAGGAAATAAAAATATTAGCAAAGTAGATATAGAAACTATTTAAAAGATATAACAAAAGTAGTTTATTATCAAAAAAATTACATTATATTAATAGATCGCCTTTATATATAACTTAAGAAATCTTGGTGGGGGTGAGGGGTTATTTTCTTGCGGCGATATGTGTCTATAGGGAATGGAAAAAAACATTGGAAGAAATAGATAGGTAGGAAAAAATGCTTACATTTGCATAATCCGTCTGGGATTGGGTGCCCGAAGGACCAGGTAACGTGTGTTGGAGGGCGGGCGGGGCGGCAGCGCTATGTTCTTGCGCGGCTGGGCCGGCTATTTCACGATCTTGCGTAGCTTCAGCATTGTAGTTATCCGCCCACTCTCTCTTAAGTTTTCTGCCAGGCCGCATCGGGGCTGGCACTGATGGGGCTGCCTCACCCTCTCTAGCTTTCTTGGAAGGTGGGGGCACGCATTCTTCATAATTTGCCTTAAAAAGAAGAGAAAAAATTAGTATCAAAATAATTTCCCCCTTTTTACAGAAAGAAAGTTAGTACCCTCGTCCATATAATTTTGTTTAGAAAAGCATTTATCTCAGTTAAGTAAAACAAAAAGTAAAAATTTCGCGAGAAATATATAAGGCATAGAAATCAAACGTTTTTATTATACAAACAGTAGTCTATAGCCATAGGATAGGAATCATTGTTTCTATTTTTACCATTTAGAAAAATATTAAATTTTCCGGTCTATAGACTTTAAATTAGATCGTTAACCCATCGACCTGTAGGCCTATATTTTGCAAACATATGTTAAAATGCTATTCAATTTATACATAATATTAGCTTCATGCAACTCACAACGACTTGTCGAGCACGTCTCTGTGTTTTTTCATTGTATAACGTTTTCGGTTGAATTGAATGACTTTAGCGCTCAAGTTCCCTACGGTCATGACAATGAATCTTGTATCCGAAAGGTCTTGCCCCCTCCCCCCTTTCACAGAAATGTCTGTATATAGTGGTATACCTAATTTTAAAACAATCTCCTTCACCAGCTCTTTGACAAATACATGGACCTTAATTTTAATGCGAAGAACTAGTTTGTTTTCATCTTACACTGATGGCGGTAGAATTGAATGCATTGCCCTCCCCCTTTACATAATTTACTTACAACGAGGCTGTTAGAAGCAATGTATTGCCTCCTCCCCCCTGTCACATAAAGTTCTAAATACATTGTTAAACTTAATTTGAAAATAATATATTTAACAGCGTCTCAGACACATACAAGGCTCTTAATTTTAATGAGAAGAAATATTTTGTTTTCATTTTACACTGATGGCGGTAGAATTGAAGGCATAAGAAACTACAAGCTTAATATACAGCAATCTCTTTTCGCTTAAAACTGTTTTAATTTGACAGCCAAAACAAAACCCTTCGACTAGCCGGATAGCGTGAACACACCGGAAAAAGGGTGACAGCTAATTATAGGCCTCACATTGGAGTCTTGTGTCAAATCAGAGCGAGCTAATAACAACAGAGCGATGGATGTCTCAGTTAGAGAAAATATTACAATTGAGAAAAGCCAAAATTTAACGAAAGGATAATTATTTCTTTTTGCGAGAATTTGGGATTGTAAAACAATGGTGGGAGGGGGTTAGGGTAAAAAGAATATATTTTATGTTTTCCATTGATTATAATGATGTTTGTAAGGTTTGGGGGAGGGGGGGTTTGGGGTAAAGGAATATATTGACGTTTTAGCTGAATATACTGGAGGATGTCCAAGGAAAATAATTTTATTTGAAAATGTACTAAAACGGAACTTACATGGTAAATTGTAGTTGCCAAGGCTTCTAATTCATCAATATTATCCATTGTTGTTTCCATTGTGTCAAAATACTTTCTGATAATTTAATCACATTGCATGTCCGTTATATACGAAATCTCAAGGGCGAATTGTTATGTAATGGGGAAAATTATATGTAAGCAGGCCTATGATTGGTTGAAAAGGAGGATGTAACCGACTCGCTGATTGGCTGAGAAGGAAACACGTGATCTAACTGTTTCCGGGAAACTCATAACATTTAGCTCGAGCAACAACAACAACAACTGCTGTTTCCTATTTCTGGACACCATGACATTCGCCTCGAGCATGTATATGTCCAAAAGAACAACAATTGCTGTTTTCTACTTCTGTAACCTCGTAGCTTTTGCTGAAAGCGTGCCATAAATAACAACAAATAAATCGTCCTTGACATTCGCTGAGAGCTTGCGCTTACAACAACAACAACGAATAAATCGACCTTGAAAAAAGAGGTCATTGACCCCATTAACCACGTGGTTCGTACGGGACCTCCTGAGGCATCTCTACTCCCCTTTACTCATACCCTCAATTTTTTTTTTCATGGAACACTAAGCTGTTTAACGTTATTTTGCGGGTTTGTTTGAACCATATAGTGACCTTGTTAATTATTCAGTAAATAATTTTTCTAATGAAAGCTGAGACGGTATCCTATCAAGGTGGTATCCAGAGGGG
The DNA here is from genome assembly GCF_049724085.1 of Artemia sp. Qi Xiang Cuo. Taxonomy (NCBI): domain Eukaryota; kingdom Metazoa; phylum Arthropoda; class Branchiopoda; order Anostraca; family Artemiidae; genus Artemia; species Artemia sp. Qi Xiang Cuo. Next base: position 62,879,691 of record NC_142796.1, read on the forward strand.
GGGGGTAGGGAGGTATTATATTTAAATGATAATAGCTCGAAATGTTATTTATTGAAAGCAGGGATCCCAAAAAGTTCATTTTTTTTAATTTAAAGCAGAGACGGCATCCTATCAAGGTGGTATCCAGAGGAGGGGGTATTGAGCTATCATATTTAAATAAAATACCTCGATTCTTTTTAAAGCAGGGGTGCCAATAAGTTAATTTTTTTATTTAAAGCAGAGACGGTATCCTATCAAGATGGTATCCAGAAGGGGGGCATAGGGAGTTATTATATTTAAGTGATAGTACCTTGATTTTTTTATTGAAAGCAGGGATGCCAAAAAGTTGAAAAGTTAACAAAATTAACAAGATTTTCGTGAGTTATACTTGATGTAGCACTTGCATGGTTTTATCGTCCAAAGGGAAAGGGACATATGCGTCCATTCCGGTTTTTTTTCTATTGATGAAACGGGTTTACTTTGAAAACATTCATTCATATGTACCAGGCAGATTCACACTAAAGCGAATTGGTGTGACGAAAGCGATATCGACATCCCCACCTAATGGTGCGCTCGAGTAACAATGGCGCCCTTGGTCCAGTGCCGAAGTTACATTAAAAGGCCAGGTAATAATAAAAGCTTTCAATTTGGGAGGTTCAAGGAGGAGTCATTGACAGCCTTATGACATCTGGGTACTATAAGTATCAACGTCCCAACTTGTCTACAGTGTCTTAAAACGTTCGACCACCCCACAAATGAAGACAAAGATCATGCACTGTTTTGACGATTGAAATGTTATAGTACAAGTTCAGGGGCCTCTAGTAAAATCAAAAAAGTTCAAATACCCCTACATACAAGCGTCTACTATTCTAATAAGAAACTTTTTAAAGATTTCCACGGAAATGACCATAGCAGAAGCTTTGAGCCTGGGTGGGGATCAAAGAGGAGTCTAAGTATTTGGACCACAGGTGACTTATTGTTGCGACTTTTTTAAATTTTGTAATTCCTGTGAGCACTTGGAAATCAAAGCTTAAACTCAATTACTGATACTAAGTGTCCTAACATTTTGCTTGGATTAAAAGTGACGAACTAGGATGAACATTTCAACATCTTCCTGGAGCTACTTCAGTCTGCATATTATTTCATTTAATTGCACTTAAAACGGATGAGCTTTTCATTTTTACCTAAGAAAATAGCTGGTACTTCATTTTTCTTCATAGCCAATAAACTATTAAGTGTTTTTTGTGTCATTGTAATTGAAGTGTTCTCATGTGAAGTGTTCATCATGTATTTTTTCAATATGATAAATTTATTCCTTTTAGATACAGATTATAATTTGACTGATATTAGGTATTTATCATTTTATAATTTGGAATGAATCCCCAAAAGAAAAACTGAATAATATCCAAAAGAGCAGCCAAAAGTGATAAAAAAGCAGCAGTTCAGCCTTAGCCTACCTGACATATATTCTATAAAGAAGTCAAAAAAACTTTAAAATGCATTTTTTTTAAATTGTAATTAGAAACCAGTTTTTAATACAAGAAGGCTTCTTGGGAATCGAAAAGAGCAAAAAAAAAACAATCAATATCAAGTTGCCCATTTCAACTGTTTTAAATGTGACAAAACAGATATAGGCAAAGGGCATTATGAAAAAATTAAGCTTCTAAGTTCAAAGTTATATTTTTATATATAACTATATTTTAAGTTTTTACCCAGATAATTGACGAATTTTGTGATTCGGTATTTGAAGTTTTAAATGCAGTAATGCTCGATGAAAATAATTACTAATTTTGATAATTATTTATGTTAAGAATACATAGCTAATAGATACTTCAACTACTCGTATTATGCAAGGGTTCTGAAACACCACAGTCATTTCGTTTCTACCAGATTTCTACTTTTCTTGATGAATAACGAAGAAGACCAGTTTCCAGCCAGCGACTTGTGAATTTTTGAACACATGACTAGGCTCGAATCGGTTGTAAATTGAAGCTGTGATTTGAGAAAGACTGATGAAAACGTTAATGTTTGCGGTGAACAGTGATCGCGCCAGCGGCACGCCGCCGACATCGTACCGGTAGCGCGCCACCGACCTCTTACCGGCGGCGCGCCACCGGCGTCTTACCAGCGGCGCGGCGCGGCGTGCTGTTTTTGCCCCGCCGCCACCGGTCTTCCCTCATTTGCGTGGCGCCGGGGTCTAGTTGTGGGGGAGTGTCCTCCTCAAAAATATATTTTCTATCTGGAAATCAACCACGCTGAACAAAATGGCTATCTGAAAATTATGATTGGATGGGTTTGGGGAAATGATGGGCGTGGGGGTAGGGGGGATAGTTCCACTCCAATCACTTTCGACTATTAAAAAGGGCCCTAGCTCTTTAATTTCCTATCGAATGAGCCTGTTTTGAAGTTTCTACGACAACGCCTTCTATAAAAACCTTATATGACCCCAGGGCATAACTTAAAACCCTTGCCCTGAGGGTTTTGGGGGAGTATCCTCCTCAAAAATATATTTTCTATTTGGAAATCAACTCCGCTGAGCAAAATGGCTATCTCCAAATTTTGATTGGATGTGTTTGGGGGAATGATGGGCGGGGGGGGGGGCTAGGTGCCTTCCAATCATTTTCGACTATTAAAAAGGGCACTAGCCCTTTAATTTCGAATCGAATTAGCCTGTTTTGAAGTTTCTACGACAACGCCGTCTATAAAAACCTTCTATGCCCCCCGGGCATAACTTTTTTGATTGGATGTGTTTGGGGAAATGATGGGCGTGGGGGAGGGGGGCTAGTTCTACTCCAATCACTTTCGACTATTAAAAAGGGCACTAGCTCTTTAATTTCCTATCGAATGAGCCTTTTTTGAAGTTTCTACGACAACGCCTTTTATAAAAACCTTATATGCCCTCAGGGTATAACTTAAAACCCTTGCCTTGAGGGTTTTGGGGGAGTATCCTCCTTAAAAATATATTTTCTATCTGGAAACCATCTACTCTTAACAAAATGGCCATATCCCAATTTTGATTGGATGTGATTGGGGGAATGATATGCGTGGGGGGGGCTAGTTGCCCTCCAATAATTTTCGACTATTAAAAAGGGCACTAGAACTCTTGATTTCCCATCGAATGAGCCCCCTTTGAAGCTTCTACGACGACCCCTTCCATATGAAGTGCCTCTGAAAAAAAATAATAATAAAACATTGGAGCGGTATGGCCTTTACTATAGGCAACGCTACAGCATTGCCTCTGATTTTAACAAAACCTCCTGTAGAGGTACTGTCAAATATCTCTTCCTCTTTCTCACTTTCATCTTCCGATTCATCTAGTTTCATCAAGTCATCACTGTCATCGTCAAGAATCATTTTTTCATCATCACTTCCTTCTGAATCAACCAAAACTTTGGTGTTAACACAGCCCCCCAGGGTCCGGGGGGGTAGGCGTTGTAACTGTTGTTCTGGTAGCGTGTATGGTTCTTATGAAAGGATATTCGTATAAACTTCAGAGAGGGCTAATTTGATTGAAAATTGAAAGTTCTAATTCACTTTTCAAGAGTCAAAAGATATCAAAGGGCACCTAGCCCCCCCCCCCAACACCATTTTTCCCCAAGCCCATTCGATAAGATTCTTAAGATAGCCATTTCATTAAAAATAGTTAAAAGGTTAGATAAGAAAAACTCCTGTTTCGACGCAACCACCCAGGGCCCGAAGGGAGGTGTTGTAAGTAATGTCTGGGGGCATATATAGTTCTTATGGAAGGGATGCTCATATAAACTTCGAAGGGGGCTCATTTGATTGCAAATTGTAAGTTCTGGTTCACTTTTTAAGAGTCAAAAGAGATCAGATGGCAACTAGCCCCCCCCCTCTCCACGCCTAATTTTTCTGAAACCCATCCGATAAGAACTTTGAGAGAGCCCTTTTTTTCAATATGGTTCAAAGACGATATAAAGAAAACTCCGGGGTCGACACAATCCTTAAGGGCCGGGGGTTGGGGTTGTAAGTTTGGCCCGGGGGGGGGGGAGATATACAGCTGTGTTGGAAGGGATGCTCGTATAAACTTACTCGTATAAACAGAGAGGGCTCATTTGATTGGAAATTGAAAGTTCTAGTTCAGGTTTTAAGAGTCAAAAGAGATCAGACGGCAACTCTCCCCCCATACCCCTTTTCCCCACATTTATCCGATAAACGTTTTGAGATTGCAATTTAGTTAAAAATAGTTCAAAGGTCAGATACAAAAACTCAGGTGTCAAAACAACCACCCAGGGCCCGGGGCAGGCGTTGCAAGTTATGCCCTGGGGACATGTATGGTTCTTATGGAAGGGATGCTCGTATAAACTTCAGAGAGGGCTGATTTGAATGTAAATTGAAATTTCTAGTTCAATTTTTAAGAGTCAAAAGAGATTGGATGGTCCTTAGCCCTCCCCCCCATGCCCTTTTTTCCCCAAACCCATCCGATACAAGTTTTGAGATAGCCATTTTTTAAATCAGTTCAATGGTCAGATAACAAAAACTCCTGTATCGACACAACCCCCAGGGCCCGGGGGCAGGGATTATAAGCTGTTTTCTGGGGTCGTATATGGTTCTTATGAAAGAGATGCACGTCTAAACTTCAGAGAGGGCTCATTTGATTGGAAATTAAAAGTTCTAGTTCATTTTCTCCGAGTAAAAAAGATCGGAGGGCAACTAGCCGCTCGCGCCCTCCACGCCTTTGGGTTTATTGGATGGATAATCCCATTCGATAGAAATTTGAGGTGACTATTTTGTGAAAAATAGTTCAAACATCAGATATTAAAAATCCGGGTTCGACAGAACCCCACGGGCCCAGTGACAGGTGTTGTAAGTTATGCTCTGGGGATATATATGGTTTTTATTGAAGAGATGCTCGTATAAACTCCAGAGAGGGTTTATTTAATTGAAAATCGAAATTTCTGGTTTACTAATAAACAATCAAAAGAGACTGAAGGGCAATTAGCCCCCCCCCCACGCCCTTTTTCCCAAAACCCATCAGATAAAAATTTTTAGATATCCATTTTGTTAAAAATAGTTCAAACACCAGACAATAAAACTCCGAGGTTGACAACAAACCCATTTTTTTACTTTGATATTGTTACTTTGATACCAGTTTTGATACATTCATGAACATTTGATTTTCTTTAAGTTTGAATTTGAAATGAGGAATTTTTAAAAACTTGAAACTTTTTGCAAAACGAACAAAAATAAATAAAAAAAAAAAATTCCGAAAAATAAATTTTTCAAAGACAAGTAAAGGCCATTTTAAAATTAAGCTCAGCAGATACAAATACCTGTTGAAATTCAAACTCAAAACGACCAGAAATTACTATTAAAGAATAAATGAAACCCAAAACGAACGGAAATTAAATAAACAATCATAGCAAATAACATACAACAAGTAATAATATAAATGAATAAACAGATCTTAAAGTGAGTAATGTTTACACTGAATATGAAAATCAAGCTTAAAACAAAAAAATATTTTACCATTGAAGTATAAATGAAACTTAAAACAAACAGAAATTAAATAAAAAATCAAAGTAAACAAACATACAATAGATATCAATGTAAATGAATAAATAAATCTTAAAACGAGTTAAACTTAAATTGAATATGCAAATCAAGCTTGAAACGAACAAAGATCATTACAAACAAGAGTTTGGGTATCGCCTCCTTCTCTCACTGTAAAATTCTAAAACCTACTGCATCATTGGCGCTTTACTGAAAACTATATGCATCTTGAACAGTCTTGGAAAGTATAAACAACATCAAATTGAATATTTGACATATAATGATATTAATTGATGAAAGATCCATCAGATCAAGAATTTATTACACTGTAATTTAATTTTCATTTTCAATGCTGTAAGAACTGGAAAAGAAAATATTTGTAATATAATTCGTTTTCAGTTAAGCGCCAATGACGTAGTAGGCTTTTGGTTTTTATCATAGGCAGTGCGCTAGCAATGCCTAAGTAAAGAACGATGTGGGCACAATGTGTTGTTTTTAGATTTTTTTTTCTCCATACCCGGGCACTTCGTATCGAAGGAGTTGTCGTAGAAAGTTCGAAAAGGGCTCAATCGATTGCAAATTGGAGTGTCTAGTGCCCTTTTTAATAGTCGAAAGTGATTGGAGGGCAACAAGCCCCCCCCCCACGCCCATCATTCACACAAACATATCAAATCAAAATTTTGAGATAGCCATTTTGTTCAGAGTAGTTGATTTCCAGATAGAAAATATGTTTTTGAGGAAGATACTCCCCCACAACCCTAAGGGCAAGGGTTGTAAGCTATGCCCTGGGAGCATACAAGGTTTTTATAGAAGGCGTTGCCGTAAAAACTTCAAAACAAGCTCATTCGATTGGAAATTTAAAGGGCTAGTGCCCTTTTTAATAGTTGAAAGTGACTGGAGGGCAACTAGCCCCCTTCCCACACCAATCATTCCCCCAAACACATTCAATCACAATTTTGAGATTGCCATTTTGTTCAGCGTAGTTGATTTCCAGGTAGAAAATATCTTTTTTGAGGAGGATACTCCCCCACACCCCTCGGAGCAAGGGTTGTAAGCTATGCCCTGGGGGCATATAAGGTTTTTATAGAAAGTGTTGTCGTAAAAACGTGAATAAGGGCTCATTCGATTGGAAATTCCAACGGCTAGTGCCCGTTTTAATATTCAAAATTGATTGGAGGGCAACTAGCCCCCCCCGCGCCCATCATTCCCTCAAACACATCCAATCAAAATTTTGAGATACCCATTTTGTCCAGCGTAGTTGATTTCCAAATAGAAAATATGTTTTTGAGGAGGAAACTCCCCTACAACCCTCGGGGCAAGGGTTTTAAGTTATGCCCTTGGGGCATATAAGGTTTTTATAGAAGGCGCTGTCGTAGAAACTTCATAAAAGGCTCCTTCGATTGGAAATTCAAAGGGCTAGTACCCTTTTTAATAGTCGAAAGTCATTGGAGGGCAACTAGCCCCCGCCCCCCCCATTCCAATCATTCCCCCAAACACATCCAATCAAAATTTTGAGATGGCCATTTTGTTCAGCGTATTTGTTTTCCAGATAGAAAATATGTTTTTGAGGACGTCACTCCCCCAGAACCCTCGGAGCAAGGGTTTTAAGTTATGCCCTGGGGAAAGCGCTGCCTAAGTAAAGAACAATGTGGACACAATGTGTTGTTTTTTGTTTTTTGTTTTTTGTCCATACCCGGGCACTTTGTATCGAAGGAGTCGTCGTAGAAACTTCAAAAAGGGCTCATTGCGATTGGAAATTGGGGCGGCTAGTGCCCTTTTTAATAGTCGAAAGTGATTGGAGGACAACTAGCCCCCCTCTCCAAGCCTATCATTCCCCCAAATACATCCAATCAAAATTTTGAGATAGCCATTTTGTTCAGCGTAGTTGATTTACAGATAGAAAATATCTTTTTGAGGAGGACACTCCCACACAACCCTCAGGGCAAGGGTTTTAAGTTATGCCCTGGGGGCATATAAGGTTTTTATAGAAGGCATTGTCGTAGAAACTTCAAAAACTGGCTCATTCGATTGGAAATTTAAAGGGCTATTACCCTTTTTAATAGTTGAAAGTGATTGGAGGACACCTAGCCCCCCCCTCCTACGCCCATCATTCCCCCAAATACATCGAATTAAAATTTTGAGATAGCCATTTTGTTCAGCGTAGTTGATTTACAGATAGAAAATACGTTTTTGAGGAAAACACTCCCCAACAACCCTCAGGGCAAGGGTTTTAAATTATAACCTGGGGTATATAAGGTTTTTATAGAAGGCGTTGTCATAGAAACTTCAAAAGGGGCTCATTTGATTGGAAATTCAAAGGGCTAATGCCCTTTTTAATAGTTGAATGTGATTGAAGGGCAACTATCCCCCCCCCCACGTCCATCATTCACCCAAACACAAACACAAATGTTTTTATAGAAGGCGTTGTCGTAGACACTTCAAAAAATGCTCAGTCAATTGGAAATTCAACGGGATAGTGCCCTTTTTAATAGTCGAAAATGATTAGACGGCAACTAGGCCCCCCCCACCCCCATCATTCCCCCAAAAACATCCAATAAAAATTTTAAGATAGCTATGTTGTTCAGCGTAGTTGATTTACAGATAGAAAATATGTTTTTGAGGAGGATACTCCGCCAAAGCCCTCAGGGCAAGGGTTTTAAGTTATACCCTGGGGGCATATAAGGTTTTTATAGAAGACGTTGTCGTAGAAACTCCAGGAAAGGGCTCATTCGATTTGAAATTCAAAGGGCTAGTACCCTTTTTAATAGTTGAAAGTGATTGGAGGGCAACTAGCCGCCCCCCAAGTGAATCATTCCTCCAAATACATCCAATTAAAATTTTGAGATAGCTGTTTTGTTTAGCGTAGTTGATTTCCAGATAGAAAATACGTTTTTGAGGAGGACACTCCCCAACAACACTCAGGGCAAGGATTTTAAGTAATATCCTCGGGTATATAATGTTTTTATAGAAGGCATTGTCATAGAAACTTCAAAAGGGGCTCATTTGATTGGAAATTCAAAGGGCTAGTTCCATTCTTAATAGTCGAACTTGATTGGAGGGGAACTAGCCCCTGCCCCACGCCCATTATTCTCCCAAACACATCCAATTAAAATTTTGAGATAGGCATTTTGTTCAGCGTAGTTGATTTTCAGATAGAAAATACGTTTTTAAGGAGGACACTCCCCAACAACCCTCAGGGCAAGGGTTTTAAATTATATCCTGGGGTACATAAGGTTTTTATAGAAGGCGTTGTCATAGAAACTTCAAAAGGGGCTCATTTGATTGTAAATTCAAAGGGCTAGTGCCCTTTTTAATAGTTGAATGTGATTGGAGGGCAACTATCCCCCCCCACGTCCATCATTCACCCAAACACATCCAATCAAAATTTTGAGATAGTCATTTTGTTCAGCGTGGTTGATTTCCAGATAGAAAATATGTTTTTGAGAAGGACACTCCCCTAGAACCTTCAGGGCAAGGGTTTTAAGTTATACCCTGGGGGCATATAAGGTTTTTAAAGAAGATGTTGTCGTAGAAATTTCAGGAAAGGGCTAATTCGATTTGAAATTCAAAGGGCTAGTACCATTTTAAATAGTTGAATGTGATTGGAGGGCAACTAGCCCCCCCCCCCCCCCACGTGAATCATTCCCCCAAATACATCCAATTAAAATTTTGAGATAGCTGTTTTGTTTAGCGTAGTTGATTTCCAGATAGAAAATACGTTTTTCAGGAGGAAACTCCCCAACAACTCTCAGGGCAAGGATTTTAAGTAATATCCTCGGGTATATAATGTTTTTATAGAAGGCATTGTCATAGAAACTTCAAAAGGGGCTCATTTGATTGGAAATTCAAAGGGCTAGTTCCATTCTTAATAGTCGAACTTGATTGGAGGGGAACAAGCCCCTGCCCCACGCCCCTTATTCTCCCAAACACATTCAATTAAAATTTGATATAGCCATTTTGTTCAGCGTAGTTGATTTCCAGATAGAAAATACGTTTTTGAGGAGGACACTCCCCAACAACCCTCAGGGCAAGGGTTTTAAATTATATCCTGGGGTATATAAGGTTTTTATAGAAGGCGTTGTCATAGAAACTTCAAAAGGGGCTCATTTGATTGTAAATTCAAAGGGCTAGTGCCCTTTTTAATAGTTGAATGTGATTGGAGGGCAACTATCCCCCCCACGTCCATCATTCACCCAAACACATCCAATCAAAATTTTGAGATAGTCATTTTGTTCAGCGTGGTTGATTTCCAGATAGAAAATATGTTTTTGAGAAGGACACCCCCCTACAACCCTCAGGGCGAGAGTAGAAAGGGGGTTACCAGCC